>NC_063451.1:1083738-1350254 GCF_020379485.1 Brassica napus | reverse complement strand
TTCATATGATGCCACCGCCTCTAAGACAATCGTTGGTTTTCCGGTTCCTCGTGAATACATTCCTTTCCAAGCAGTGGGGCAATTCTAACACTCTCAATGCATACAGTCGATGCTTTCAATCATCCCTGGGAACCCACGTTGCTCCCCAAAGTATAGTAGTCTCTGCAGATCTTCCGGTGTGGGACGTCTTAGGTATTCATCGCAAAACAAGCGGATTATTCCGGCGGAAAATTGTGCAAACATCGTCGAGCAGTTGTTTCACCCCATTCGGACATATTCGTCCACTGCATCAGCTCCAACACCATAAGCCAATTGACGAATTCAGACATATTCGTCCACTGCATCAGCTCCAACACCATAAGCTTGCGTACAAGACCGGAATCGAACGGAAGTGGATTGAGATTTCGAAGCTGCGACCTCTCGATTGGAAGCTGCGACCTTTCGATTTGCAAAGACACGCCGACGGAGACTCCAGTGGAAGAGAGAAGACGCAGGTGGAGTGAGGAGATCAGGTCGTCGCTTTCGTTTGGAAAGGATCGATCTTCGATTCAATGCTTCAGTTCGTCGCCATCGAGCTCTCCTTTTTCGATTTTTGATTTCAATTTCCCGAATGCGAATGAGCCGAAACCACCGTCCCTTCTTCGTTTTCATCGTCCAATAACGTGATGCCACATCTCCTTCGGGACGAGCCCGATTGTCCCTTACTTACGGCCCATCCCACCCATTTTAATTTCATTTTGAATTATTTTCGACCCAAAAAGAAGAAGGGACGGCCCAAGGCACGCCCGATGCAGATGGCCTTACTGATTACTTTATATCTTCAAAAGACTTTTCACAATTAAGCCCAAGTCAATTGACGATATACCCTAAAAGGTACCGTGAACGTTGGGTAACAAGAGAAAACTTTGAAGACAGAAAATAAAAAAAACAAATAAATATGAAGTGTGCACTACTACTCTGGTCTCATCTCTCACTACTACTTGTCTTGATTCTTGTTTCAGCAGATCTCACTGCTTCCACATCTTCTTGTCCGAGCCACTGTGGAAACATCTCAATACCGTATCCTTTCGGGATCGGAAAGGGTTGCTACCTCAACGAATGGTTTGCAATTCAATGCAACAATTTCACTTCCGGAGAGCTTGTCCCATATCTACCAAAGATTAACAAAGAAGTTGTCAAATCTTTCTACCGGATCCAGAATATTCAGGCGAAAGGAGTATATATGGGTCACTTCGCATCAAAACCAACATAACTTCCATGGGATGTTCCAACAGCAGCGATCAACTAAAGTTCGGTGATCCTTTGAATTTTATTGGCACGCCGTTTACCAGTGGCCGTTCCAACACCTTCCACGCTATTGGCTGCAACTACAAGGCCACCTTGACACATCTTGAGCCCAGATTGGTGGGATGCATCTCGACTTGTGATCCAAAAAAGATGAATCATGATATCAGCTGCCGTGGTAACAAATGCTGCCAAGCAGACCCACCTAGTGGGATTGGACAGATAGTCGGTATCAGTATGGAGGAATTTTCGAGTAACAAAACAAGAGAGAGAGGGTGTCAAGTGGCTTTCTTAACAAACGAAAATCGAGATCGACCAGCATACCCGGTGGCCAAATTTACTGATCTGCAATGGTTTTATGATAGGCAATATGTTATACTCCAACTACGGTGGGCCATTCCCATGACGAATCTCTCCTTTGTCAACTCCTTGAGATGCGCACATTATGAAATGCTTCAGTATATCGATGGCATTAATCCTTGCGGATGCTCGAATACAGATGATGGGAGCAGCAATGTAGAATGCGCATGTAATGATGGTTACACAGGTAACCCATATATTATGGTGGATGTAAAGGTTAGTAATTATTTCTTCTTTTCCCTTTATGTAATGTAAATATCATGTAAGCCTAACAAGTCCTATATAGGTGGTAGCAAATCATAATGGATGAATACAATCAAAGTAATACCTATATATATAAAAGAGACTTCATCATCGATTTAATTACACTTTCATGACGTTGTTCATCTAGATATCGATGAGTGCCAACTCGACTCGAATAACAAGTATTGTAGGCGACAAGGAGGCACTTGTGTGAATACTCCAGGAGACTTCCAGTGCGTAGTCAAGAAGAACAAGACTGTGCCAATTACTATATGTAAAGTCATTACCCAGTTTATATCCAAATTGATACATCATCTATTGTATATTATTTGTTGTATCTGAGTGGTACACAAATTAAGTACGCTTTTCAAAATTTCTTGTGGGTTTGCAGGACTATGTGTAGGTTTTGGTGTGCTGATGTTTTCCGGTGTAACTTTGTGGTTATACAAATTTATTAAAAAGCAAAGGAAGATCAACCGCAAAAAAGAAGTTATTCAAACGTAATGGAGGTTTGCTATTGAAACAACAGTTGACTGCAACTGAAGGCAACATAGAGAAGACAAAAGTATTCACCTCGAAAGAGTTAGAGAAAGCTACTGAAAACTTCATTCAACTAGAGTGCTTCAACAAGGTGGCCAAGGTACCGTATATAAGGGAATGCTCGTAGATGGTAGAATCGTAGCTGTGAAAAAGTCTACGGTTGTGGATGAAGACAAGCTTGAAGAGTTCATTAACGAAGTTGTCATTCTATCGCAGATCAACCACAGAAACATCGTGAAACTCATAGGCTGTTGCCTTGAGACAGAAGTGCCTCTTCTAGTTTATGAGTTTATTTCTAATGGTAACCTTTTTGAGCATCTTCACTGTGAGATTGACGAGTCCACGATGACTACTTGAGAAATGCGTTTGCGCATCGTCATAGATATTGCTGGAGCTCTTTCATATCTCCACTCAGCAGCCGCATCTCCAATTTTTCATAGAGATAACAAATCTACAAACATAATGTTGGACGAAAAATATCGAGTTAAAGTGGCTGATTTCGGCACTTCAAGGTCGGTAACGGTTGATCATACACATCTAACTACGGTAGTTTCAGGTACAGCTGGATATGTGGATCCGCAATATTTCCAGTCTAGCCAATTCACCGACAAAAGTGATGTCTATAACTTCGGGGTTGTGCTCGTGGAACTCATCACTAGAGAGAAGCCCATTTTGTTAATGCGGTTTCAACAAAGCAGAACACTGGCAACTTATTTCATTTTTGCAATGGAAGAGAATTGAGTTGTCGACATTATTGACCCTCAGATCAGAGATGACTGCAATCAGGAGCAAGTCATGGCAGCAGCACAACTTGCAAGGAGGTGTCTGAATCTTAACGGAAGGAGTCGACCAAGCATGAGAGAAGTATCAATAGAATTGGAGAGGATTCGTTCACCAAATGGAGATTCACATTCACATGTTCATGTTGAAGGAATCAATGCAGAGGAAGTAGCTGCGGAGATTAATATTGGTGTGGAAGGGTGCAACTGTTGGACCAATTTTATTATAAGCCCAATGGGTTGTGTGATAAATTGGTTGTGTGAATAGAAAATCCTTTGCAAGCCTAATGGGCTGAGTAAAAGATTGATTTTATGTGAATGATTATGGGGATTATTGGACTCATTTTGCAAGCTCAATGGGCTGAGTAAATTTAATGGGTTAAAGTTTCAATAACTTAAAAAAAAAAAAAAGGAGCCAACTTGGTGACCAAGTTAGCCAACTTGGTGGCCAAGTTTAGCCAATTTGGTGGCCAAGTTTAGCCACCTTGGTGGCCAAGTTAAGCCAACTTGGTGGCCAAGTTTAGCCAACTTGGTTTCCAAGTTTAGCTAACTTGGTGACCAAGTTTAATTCTCTATAAATACCACCATGATCTCTCCATAATCTTACTTCTCACAACTCACACAATCATCTCTCTAACTACAACTTTCTCTCACTAGAAAAGAAAAATATACTCTTTAGATTTTATTCTTTAAAGTAAGTGTCTCGAGAGTATATCGTAGTAGTTAGTTCGTTGATTCTGTTTCGGGTGTTGCGAAACGGTCTCATCACGATTGTATCATGGGATTCAAAAATCGCATAAAACCGTCACACATTACGGGCGATTTATTGAGTTAAGATTGTAGGATCACGAAAATCCTGATTAAAAATTACGAAACAAAAAGCATATAAACGATAATATAAAGACTTACAACGTTTAAGAAATCGTAAGAAAATAGACGAATTCACGGATTGTAGGACCGCGAAAATCCTGATTGAAAATTACGAAACAAAAAGCATATAAACGATAATATAAAGACTTACAACGTTTAAGAAATCGTAAGGAAATAGACGAATTCACGGAGTCAAGATTTGATCTCTTTCCTTAACTCAATAATCGCCCGTAATGTGTGACGGTTTTATGCAATTTTTGAATCCCAGGATACAACCGTGATGAGACCGTTTCGCAACACCCGAAACAGAATCTACGAACTAACTACTATGATATACTCTCGAGACACTTACTTTAAAGAATAAAATCTAAAGAGTATTTTTTTTCTTTTCTAGTGAGAGAAATTGGTAGTTAGAAAGATGATGATTGTGTGAGTTTTGAGATGTAAGATTATGGAGAGATCATGGTGGTATTTATAGAGAATTAAACTTGGTCACCAAGTTAGCTAAACTTGGAAACCAAGTTGGCTAAACTTGGCCACCAAGTTGGCTAAACTTGGCCACCAAGTTGGCTCCTTTTTTTTTAAGTTATTGAAACCTTAACCCATTAAATTTACTCAGCCCATTGAGCTTGCAAAATGAGTCAAATAATCCCCATAATCATTCACATAAAATCAATCTTTTACTCAGCCCATTAGGCTTGTAAATGATTTTCTATTCACACAACCAATTTATTACACAACCCATTGGGCTTATAATAAAATTGGTCCAACAATCCCCCACATAAATAGAAATTACTCTAAACACTAAACTAGATAGACTATAACCGACTCTACAACTAGACCTAACACTAGACTAGACAGACGGACTTTTCGAGAGTATAAGCAAAAAACTAACTGTATATGATGTAGTAGCGTTTTCCAGCTTTAAACTACTCATTGTTAATATCTGTCGGATTTACTTTTCAGGTGGTGAACATGATGTCTTGAACCCCCCAAAAGTTTATGTAAACCGAGTCAACAGATATAACACAGCTGCGTTTTCTCGTAGAGTTAAGTTCTCTATTGTGTTCATTTTGGCCGTGAACTTGCATGGTTAGTCATGAGTGAACTTGGAGAGTATAGCCTGAACTTCATTCTCCTAGAAACGGCCTCATTTCACACTCACTAGGTGATTGCCATGTGCACCTACCATATACACAATAAAGCACCCTGTAATACTTTATATACATGTATATGAAGGTCATGGTCTTATCTCATTAAAAGCCAATGCGTAACCTTAAATTTACAGGAGCACTTTTATCATCTTGGAATATGGGTAGGTTTCAGTGCTTTTATCGGATTTTGTTTGATTTAGTTGTCCCTTTGAACCAACTTCTTGGGATCTCCAGTCATGTTGGTAGGGTTTTTATCAAACATCCTTTAGTAATAGGCAATAATCCCATCCCCTTCAATGATTTTAATACTTAATCTCATGTTAAACCTTTGGTACATAATCCATAAGGTTGTCAGCTGACGTTTTGAGATCACAGTTTCTAATGGTTTTACGTTGTCTTATGTGATGCGACTTACCATTATAGAGAGTATCCAGCTCCTGAGCTATAGCTGATTGACTAAGCGTAGCTGGAGTGGTTTCTCCAACATTGGAATACCTTCCAAAATTATAAAGCCATTCTGCTTCTTCAACTTTTTGACTAAAGCAATGAACTCAGATTACTTTGGAATCTGGCCAATAATGTTTATTTGGGAGATTTCCAAGATATCACTGCACCTCCAAGTGTAAAGACATATCCACTCATGGATTTTGAGTTCTTAGATTCGGATATACAGTTTGCATCACTTTATCCTTCTAAGACTCTTGGTTCTTTACTATAGAGCAGCCTATAACTTATGGTGTATCACAAATAATTTAATACCCTTGTTATGGCTTTCTAGTGTATATGACTTGAATTACTTGTGTAGCGACTTAATACGTTGATCGCATGCGTTAAATCGGGTACTATACAATTGGATAAGTACATTAGACTTCCAATGACCCTTTCATACTCCACTTACGACATTGACTCATCTGCGTTTTTAATTAAGTGTAGTTGAGTGTCTAGTGGAGATTTTTGCAATTCTACTTGAGTAGTTTTTAAACTTCTCAAGTATTTTATTTTTTCAGCATAATGATCCTGAGATAAAATTATCTCGTCAGGAGTCTTCGTGATTTTAATGCTGAGAATAACATTCCCAAGACCCATGTCTTTCATGTTAAACTGACTATGAAGCATGTTCTTGACTTGTTGGATGATATCTCTAGTACTGCTGATGATGAGCATGTCATCAACGTACAAACACAACATAATATACCCACGAGGAGTACATTTGAAGTATATGCATTATCACATTCATTGATGCTTAACTCATTTGACATTATAACATTTTCAACCTTTCATGTCATTGTTTCCAAGCTTTCGCGAGCTTATACAATAACTTCACCCAAGTCGATAGACTTTGTGTTCTTAACTCTAGATCTCAAATCCTTCAGGTTATTTCATGTATATCTCATTTTCTAAATCTTCTTTTAGAAATGCAGATTTAACATCCATTTGATGGATTTCCAAGTCTCTTAAGGCCGAACTTGTGGTGCAAAAAAAAAAATTGACTTTCAAGTAAGTCAAATATGCAAATCACAAAACATATGATATTCACAATTGTGAACATAAAACGAAAGTGATTGAGCAAAAGAACTAAGAAAGCCTAATGTTCAAAAAGCTGACACACATCGTAGCAAGGCTGACGAATGTTGTAGCAATATTGGTTTATATAGAGATAGTGTGAAATCTCAAACCAATTTGATAAAAACTAAAAAACGAAGTGTAGTTTTGGGTCAATGTTCCATAACATAATGAAGTTGCGGAACAAAAGTTCTAAACTCTTAAAGGATGAATGCAAGCATGATCCTGAATTAACTCAGGAAGTGTGGGGGGAGCATTGCTTACCACATTCAAACATTGGCAAAAGGCCATGTACTTTGAATAGGTAATGTATATTCATACAAATGCCTCAAAGTGTGGGGGTGCTTGGCAAAAGTAGTTGCACTAACTCCTAAAAATGTGGAGGTGCTTAGCAAAAGTCATAGCAGTACCTCCTAAAAAGGTTCTAATTGGACCGAAAACCGTGGATTGTATATTCATCGGTTATGCACACAACAACAGTGCTTATAGGTTTCTAGTTTATAAATCAGATATACCGGACATCCATTTTAATACGATCATGGAGTCAAGGAATGCATCGTTCTTTGAACAGATATTTCCATGTAAGGATAAACAATATCCAAAAACGCACTCGTAAAGAAAGAGATGTGATGACCTCTTGTTATGAGGCAAGTACTTCTGACACTTCAATAATCGAGGCATAGAAATGAAAGATGAACCTAGATGAAGCAAAAGAGCTTGTCAGAAAAATTCGTATGGTGAAGATTTTTTAATGGTAATTCTCACTGAGAATGAGCCAAAAATCTTTCACTGAAGCCATGTCTACACCTGACGCACCTTCTTTGAAAGAAGCAGTCAATAGTAAAATGGATTCTATAATGTAGAACCATACCTACGAAATAACAGAGTTATCTCAAGGGTTCAAAGCACTAGGGTGTAGATGACTACCTAAAACCAAGTTGAAACTTGATTGCTCAATTCATAAGTGCAAGGCCGAACTTGTGGTGACGAGGAAAAAAAAAAGTTTAGATTTCTTCGACACTTATTCTCCAGTGACGAGAATAATTTCAATCATACTTCTGATTGCAATTGCAGCCTTAAGAGACTTGGAAATCCATCAAATGGATGTTAAATCTGCATTTGTAAAAGAAGATTTAGAAAATGAGATATACATGAAACAACCTGAAGGATTTGAGATCTAGAGTTAAGAACACAAAGTCTATCGATTTGGGTGAAGTTATTGTATAAGCTCGCGAAAGCTTGGAAACAATGACATGAAAGGTTGAAAATGTTATAATGTCAAATGAGTTAAGCATCAATGAATGTGATAATGCATATACTTCAAATGTACTCCTCGTGGGTATATTATGTTGTGTTTGTACGTTGATGACATGCTCATCATCGGCAGTACTAGAGATATCATCTAACAAGTCAAGAACATGCTTCATAGTCAGTTTAACATGAAAGACATGGGTCTTGGGAATGTTATTCTCAGCATTAAAATCACAAAGACTCCTGACGAGATAATTTTATCTCAGGATCATTATGCTGAAAAAATAAAATACTTGAGAAGTTTAAAAACTACTCAGGTAGAATTGCAAAAATCTCCACTAGACACTCAACTACACTTAATTAAAAACGCAGATGAGTCAATGTCGTAAGTGGAGTATGAAAGGGTCATTGGAAGTCTAATGTACTTATCCAATTGTATAGTACCTGATTTAGCGCATGCGATCAAAGTATTAAGTCGCTACACAAGTAATCCAAGTCATATACACTAGAAAGCCATAACAAGGGTATTAAATTATTTGTGATACACCATAAGTTATAGACTGCTCTATAGTAAAGAACCAAGAGTCTTAGAAGGATAAAGTGATGCAAACTGTATATCTGAATCTAAGAACTCAAAATCCATGAGTGGATATGTCTTTACACTTGGAGATGCAGTGATATCTTGGAAATCTCTCAAATAAACATTATTGGCCAGATTCCAAAGTAATCTGAGTTCATTGCTTTAGTCAAAAAGTTGAAGAAGCAGAATGGCTTTATAATTTTGGAAGGTATTCCAATGTAGGAGAAACCACTCCAGCTACGCTTAGTCAATCAGCTATAGCTCAGGAGCTGGATACTCTCTATAATGGTAAGTCGCATCACATAAGACAACGTAAAACCATTAGAAACTGTGATCTTAAAACGTCAGCTGACAACCTTATGGATTATTTACCAAAGGTTTAACATGAGATTAAGTATTAAAATCATTGAAGGGGATGGGATTATTGCCTATTACTAAAGGATGTTTGATGGAAACCCTACCAACGTGACTGGAGATCCCAAGAAGTTGGTTCAAATGGACAACTAAATCAAACAAAATCCGATAAAAGCACTGAAACCTACCCATATTCCAAGATGATAATAGTGCTCCTGTAAATTTAAGGTTAAGCATTGGCTTTTAATGAGATAAGACCATGACCTTCATATACATGTATATAAAGTATTACAGGGTACTTTATTGTGTATATGGTAGGTGCACATGGCAATCACTTAGTGAGTGTGAAATAGGGCCGTTTCTAGGAGAATGAAGTTCAGGCTATACTCTCCAAGTTCACTCATGACTAACCAGGCAAGTTCACGACCAAAATGAACACAATAGAGAAATTAACTCTACGAGAAAACGCAGCTGTGTTATATCTGTTGACTCGGTTTACATAAACTTTCGGGGGGTTCAAGACATCATGTTCACCACCTGAAAAGTAAATCCGACAGATATTAACAATGAGTAGTTCAAAGCTGGAAAACGCTACTACATCATATACAGTTAGTTTTTTCGCTTATACTCTCGAAAAGTCCGTCTGTCTAGTCTACTGTTAGGTCTAGTTGTAGAGTCGGTCATAGTCTATCTAGTTTAGTGTTTAGAGTAATTTCTATTCGTGTGGGGGATTGTTGGACCAATTTTATTATAAGCCCAATGGGCTGTGTAATAAATTGGTTATGTGAATAGAAAATCTTTTGCAATCCTAATGGGCTGAGTAAAAGATTGATTTTATGTGAATGATTATGGGGATTATTTGACTCATTTTGCAAGCTCAATAAGCTGAGTAAATTTAATGGGTTAAGATTTCAATAACTTAAAAAAAAAAAAAAGAGCCAACTTGGTGACCAAGTTAGCCAACTTGGTGACCAAGTTAGCCAACTTGGTGGCCAAGTTAGCCAACTTGGTGGCCAAGTTTAGCCAACTTGGTGACCAAGTTAAGCTAACTTGGTGACCAAGTTTAATTCTCTATAAATACCACCATGATCTCTCCATAATCTTACATCTCACAACTCACTCAATCATCTCTCTAACTACCACTTTCTCTCACTAGAAAAGAAAAAAATACTCTTTAGATTTTATTCTTTAAAGTAAGTGTCTCGAGAGTATATCGTAGTAGTTAGTTCGTAGATTCTGCTGTTGCGAAACGGTCTCATCACGGTTGTATCCTGGGATTCAAAAATCGCATAAAACCGTCACACATTACGGGCGATTTATTGAGTTAAGAAAAGAGATCAAATCTCGACTCCGTGAATTCGTCTATTTCCTTACGATTTCTTAAACGTTGTAAGTCTTTATATTATCGTTTATATGCTTTTTGTTTCGTAATTTTCAATTTGGATTTTCGCGATCCTACAGCAACAACGTGGGCCTTAGTGCACCTTCAGGGTTTCAGTACAACAATGATACAACTTCGTGGTTAGATGCTGAGCCGTTATTTCCTCGTCAAACATGGTGATCACCACGTGTCGATAGCACCAGATGATTTCGTTAGTAAGTCTTCTATATCAACTATACAATGATAACTCTATAAATTTCTCGCTAGTGTATCAAGAACATGAAATAAGCAAGTGTATGCATGTGTATGCACTTGTATCAAAGTAAGAAGTACTATTATGTTTTTTTCTTAAATCTGCACCAAGTTGAATGATATTTATTATGTTTTCAAAGCGCATACGACTCATATAACAAGCAGAGTGACAGGTAAAAAATACAAGTCGTATTTCTCATCATCTTATTCACAAAAATAGGGTTGTCGTTATTTTTTATTTGTTTTTGAAAACGAGCATCTTATATATTAAAATAAAAGTCACAATCTTGATTCACGTGTGAGTTTTTAAAAAATTGACCTAATGGACCTATTCCCAGAAATCACGTAACATTTAATATCTAATTTTATCATTTAAATTTTGGGCTTACCAGAAATTTTTATTGGGCTATCAATAATTGGATTTAAACAATAGATGATTCATTGGATTTATAGATAATATAAATTAAATATATATAATTTAATGTTGTAATACTATATCTCTATATGCTAAATATTTAAATATTTGTCGATGTTAACTTTTAAAATTATAAAGATTTTTTTTTTAAATAACAAAAATCATATTATCTAACAATGATTAATCTTTACTACCTTAAACCAATGAAAACAAATTTTAAACTATATAGTTTATTTTAAAAATTAAACAAAAACTAAATGTTTAATTATTTACTCGATAATATAAATCTATGAAGCTAAAAGTTTAATTTTTTAAAAACTTTCTAAATTTGTGAAATGTTACAATATCTTTGAATATGACAATAAAACAATATTTTACTAATCTTTATATATATAGTTACGATTTTAATAATGAAATAATAATCCAAAAATATATATGTAGAAAAAGATACAAATACATGTGAAAGTTTGAAACAATCTATTCAATGAAAAAAATATACAGGAAACTTATTATGTTTTAAAAATTGATAGACACATATATATTATAATAAATATTATTTTAGAAATGAAAACAAAATATTTATATAAAAATAAATGAAAAAAAATCTGTGCCGTTGCGCGGATCGAAATCTATTTCAAATTAAAAGACAAAACATACGAGGTATGGCTTTACAACTTTTTTTTTTTACAGAGAGGAAATCTTGGTTGAACTTAATTAATATGAATTGTTACAAAAAGAGAAACAAAAATTAGAGGTTCTTTCCTTTGTAGTCTCCGAACATTTTGAAAGCTTCGGAGAAGAGAAAAAATCGAAGGGGAGCCATGAAATTTCCTTCTCTCTCGGGTCTCGCTTTCCTCCTATCTCAGCTCCAGTTTCCACGACATTTCGACTGAATGAACTAACCGGTTCAGGCTTCACAGAGGTTTAGGGTTTAGATCCGGTTCTGTTTTAAAACTCCTTAAAATCCGAGAACCAGATTCGAACCATATCTAACTATTTTATTTTGTTTTACCGGCTCACTAAACAAATAGTTTACTAAAAACCTAATGTAAACTTTTTTTTATAACTGATTTTCATTCATATTTCTCAACTTGTAGAAATTTTAGAATTTTGATTGGTTAAATAACTGTAGAAATTTACTAACTACGGTAAACTTTGGTTGACAAGGGAATGCTGATTGGTTAAAGAATTGTAAAATTCAAAAAAGAAGGTCTTCAACTTTGGGACTAATTAAGAAGAAGAGCTTGATCAATGAGATAGATTGATTGTATATCATGACTACCTCACTTGCACCTACATCTTAATGTTTATTAATCTACGTTTTCTTCTTCGTTTTTCTACTAACTCAGCACATTAGTTCAACTAGATCCTGATGCTCTAAAGAACCAACCAATCGAAATTTATATGATTTGCATGAGAACACACTAACTCTGCCTTTGTATTCGTATTTCCTTTTTCAAAGAAATTGGTATAAAACATTAAAACTACTGGAAATATAAACCAAACTAAAAACAAAATTATTCACGAAAATTATAAGAGATGATGATAAATTATGATTGGAATGAGAGTCAGTTCATCGAATTTAAAATCATTTTTAAGTAAGACACTTTGCCCACCACAAGATAGTAATAAATTAATATTACTGCTTACACTTGCTAGGAAGTGGTTGTAATAGCAGTCGTTGGACACGAGATTGGACTTCTCAAACTTTCTTTTACGCACACATTATTGGAGGTAAGAATATTCAATTGTGACAAGCTCTCACTATTATATATACACTATATATATAGTATATGCTGAATTTAGATATGAAGAAAACATATTAAAAAAACAAATATGAACTGTGCACCACTACTCATGACTCATCTCTCACTACTACTTGTCTTGATTCTTGCTTCAGCAAATCTCACCGCTTCAAGATCATCTTGTCCGAGCCACTGTGGAAGCATCTCAATACCGTATCCTTTCGGGATCGGAAGCGATTGCTATCTCAACGAATGGTTTGCAATTCAATGCAACAATTCCACTTCCGGAGACCTTGTCCCCTATCTACCGAAGATTAACAAAGAAGTTGTCAAAATCTCTCTACCGGATCCAAATAATTTCGACGATGCCAAATCATACGGGTCACTTCGCATCAAAACCAACATAACGTCCATGGGATGTTCCAACAGCAGCGATGAAACAAAGTTTGATGAGCCTTTGAATATTACTGGATCCCCATTTACTATTAGCCGTTCCAACATCTTCCAAGCTATCGGCTGCAACTACAAGGCCACCTTGACACATCTTGACCCCACAGTGGTGGGGTGCATCTCGACTTGTGAGCCAAGAAAGATAGGTGATCATACAAGCTGCCGTGGTAACAAATGCTGCCAAGTAGACCCACCTAGTGAGATTGGACAAATAGTCGGTATCAGCATGGAGGAAATCTCTAGTAACGTAACAAGAAAGAGAGGGTGTCGAGTAGCCTTCTTAACTGACGAAAATCAAGACCCTCTAGCGTACCGTGAAGGCAAAGTAACTGATCCAAAGTGGTTTTACGATAGGCAATATGTTAGACTCCAGCTAAGGTGGGCCATTCAGATGAAAAATCTCTCGTTTATCAATTCCTTGGGTTGCACAATGGGGCACTCCAGCTCTAGCGTTAGTCCTTGCATATGCGTGAATAATACAAACGATCAGATCAGCAGTGTAGGTTGTGCATGCCACAAGGGTTACATAGGTAACCCCTATATCATGGGTGGATGTAAAGGTTAGTAATTGTTTCTTATATTCCATGTAATGTAAATATCATGTAAGCTTATAACAAGTCGTATATGGGTGGTAGCAAATCATAATCAATGATAACAATCAAAGTAATACATACATATATAAGAGGTTATAATCATCTAATTACAATTTCGTGACATTGTTCCATCTAGATATTGATGAGTGCCAACTCGACAAGGGTAACTACGAAAATTGTAGGCCACAAGGAGGCACTTGTGTGAATACTCCGGGAAGCTACCAGTGCGTATTCAAGAAGTACAAGACTATGCCAGTTACTATGGGTAACTAAAATCACATATATATTTGCTATATTGATACATCATGTATTGCATATTATCTGAGTGGTACAAAAATTAACTATTCTTTTCACATTTCTTGTGGGTTTGCAGGACTATGTGTAGGTTTTGGTGTGCTGATGATGGTTTTCGCAGTTGCCTTTTTGTTATGCAAATTTATCAAAAAGCAAAGGAAGATCATTTGCAAAAATAAGTTATTTAGACGTAATGGAGGTTTATTGTTGAAACAACAGTTGACTTCAACAGAAGGCAGCATCGAGAAGACAAAAGTATTCACCTCCAAAGAGCTAAAGAAAGCAACTGAAAACTTCAGTTCAACAAGAGTGCTTGGAAAAGGTGGCCAGGGCACCGTGTATAAAGGAATGCTTGTAGATGGTAGAATCGTAGCTGTGAAAAAATCTACCGTTGTAGATCAAGACAAGGTGGGAGAGTTCATTAACGAGGTTGTCATTCTATCGCAGATCAACCACAGAAACATCGTGAAACTCATAGGCTGTTGCCTTGAGACAGAAGTGCCTCTTCTAGTTTATGAGTTTGTTTCTAATGGTAACATTTTTGAGCATCTTCATGGTGAGTTTGATGAGTCCGCAATGACTACTTGGGAGATGCGTTTGCGCATTGTCATAGATATTGCTGGAGC
The DNA here is from genome assembly GCF_020379485.1 of Brassica napus. Lineage (NCBI taxonomy): Eukaryota > Viridiplantae > Streptophyta > Magnoliopsida > Brassicales > Brassicaceae > Brassica > Brassica napus. The sequence goes on along the minus strand of NC_063451.1, from coordinate 1,335,520 downwards.
TCTTTCATACCTCCACTCATCAGCCTCGACTCCGATTTTTCATAGAGATGTCAAATCTACAAATATAATGTTGGACGAAAAATATCGAGTTAAAGTGTCTGACTTCGGCACTTCAAGATGGGTAACTGATGATCATACCCACCTAACTACTGTGGTTTCAGGTACAGTTGGATATGTAGATCCGGAGTACTTCCAGACTAGCCAATTCACCGACAAAAGTGATGTGTATAGCTTTGGGGTGGTGCTAGTGGAACTCATCACCGGAGAAAAGCCCATATCCCTTGTCCGGTTTCTAAGAAACAGAACACTGGCAGCTTATTTCATTCTTGCAATGGAAGAGAATCGACTCATCGACATTATCGACCCTCAAATCAGAGCTGAGTGCAAGCTAGAGCAAGTCATGGCGGCAGCACAACTTGCAAGGAGGTGTCTGATGCTTACTGGAAAGGATCGACCGAGCATGAGAGAAGTGGCAATGGAGTTAGAGAGAATTCGCTCATCAACTAAAGATTTACAGTCAAATGTTCATATTGTCAAAAACAATGCGGAGGAAGCAGATATTGGTGTGGAATCGTGTAGCGTTGATACAACTTCAACGTTAGATGCCGAGCCGTTATTTCCTGGTCAAACATGGTGACCATCACATTTTCGATATCACTGGATGATTTCGTGATATTAGTATTAAGTATTGTATAGTATATATCAACTAGATGACTATAACCCTATAAAGTTTGTATGAAAAACATGTGATAAGCGGTGTATATCTGCGTTATGGTTTCCATTTGTATTAAACAAAGTACTAGCTAGTATGGGTAGTTGTTGAATATGCACTGATTTGAATGATATGTTTCTTTAAGTACGTACATACGTTATACAAGTGGTAGTTCTCATCATCTTACGTACTCACTCTCAGTTGTATATTATTTTAGGTTTAACACCAACCGAAATGACCTTCTACTAACGTAATTAATATACACGGGTTAACACCAACCGAAATGACCTTCTACATGTCAGGCCATGCGCATCAGAGAGGTTTAAAGGAGATGATCACGCGTACGTTTTATGAAGAAAAAAAAATATTAAAAAAATTAAAAGCGATGAACTCGGTTCGTCTCGCCTCTCCTGTGTGATACCCTCTCTCCTAAAGTTCACCACTGTAACATGGGCTCCACGACACGTGTTGGTCCGCGATTGGTCAATATTTTTTTTTTATTTTTAAAAAAAAATCAAAAAAAAGAAAGAAAAAATTTAATAATAAAAAATTAAGAAGATGAATTCTAAAGGGAGTTCAGTGATGCTCTTGCTCTCATGTTTCATAATATATGCTTGTGAACGCAGCCATCATTATCCAAGGCTCTCAGTAGAGTCTCTTAATGCAATTGGTATTAAAAGAAAAAGAAAATTAAATGTTAATAGAAGAAACATTTCTTAATTAATTAAGGGGTGGAAGATACGTCTCATGAGAGAGTTTGGCGTTCATCTGTATCTCTCTATTCAGAGAACGACGCTTCTGATCATCGCTGGGTTGATTCAGGCGGCGAGGAAAGTGCTTTCTCCTTCTTCGTCCTCCTCTCCGACGACGTCTCCCTCGTTCGAAACGGAGATGGCGTTTTCTGGATTGGAGAGCCGAAACGCGGAAGTAGACGGTCTCGTGAAGGCCACGACGAGCACGATGCAGGTTCAAGTTGAGTTGCTCGACAAGAAGATCGAGAAGGAATCCAAAGCGTTGCAGCAAGAGCTCGAGGCGAAAGCTTCTGCCTTTCTTTCTGATGCAGCATTCGGATCCGTATCTCGTTGGGAAAGGGAGTAGCTGGTTTGCGACAACCGGTCGGAAGGCTCATACCAATGCGGTTAAGATGTTGTCTCCGAGTTTTGGGGAGCCTGGACAGTGTTTTGCTTTGAAAGGGAGTAGTGGTTATGTTCAGATCAGGCTGAGAGGACCAATTGTACCAGAGGCTTTCACCTTGGAGCATGTAGCTAAGGTTAATGAGACTTGCACTGTCTAAAGATTTGTAATTTTAGTGTTAGTTTTCTTCTTATGTGCTGGTATGACCTTTGGTGCTTGCATTCTAAAAGGTATTAGCTCACATACAGGAGTATCTGTGTAAAATAGATTAATATTGAGATGCTTGGCAGATGCAAGGTGTTTAAATCGTTTGGTTAAAATCAGTAGCTGTAAAAATCTGTATTGTAGTGGGCTAGCAGGTTCCATCATATCTTCTCTAGTTCTCTGTGCCAGTACTTACTGTTTTCATTGTTTATAAGTCATTCTCTGATCATGTTCTTGGCTCTAGTTTTTTGGGGAGTATATACAATGACCTGATGGATTTATGCATTGTGAAATTGAACAGAGCGTGGCTTATAAACAAAAAGTTCGGTCAAAGGATGTGTCATAAGGACTCATATAATCAGGATTCTAAATGAATGAGTAGAGAATGAAACTAGAGTCATCAATTTTTGCTCATTCTTGTTCTTGTTTGTTGTTATTTTCTGTGGTCGAAGGCTATGTAAACGATGAGATACATCAAGCTGAATCACTCAACGTAAAGACGCAAACTTGGGAGCCAGCGCCGAGTCTTGAGATGAAGGAGATTTGGTGTAGAATGATTGGTTTAGAAAGGAGCGATGAAGGGATCAATGGGGCTGCAGAATCGGGTCAGCGTATGAGGCTCATACCTGTACTGGAAAAAACAAACCGTTTCCTAGAGGAGGCAAGGTAAGATCAATCAAAGTTACTTATGTGTGCCAAATGAGGCTGCTAGTTTTGATTTGCAATCTTCTTACATGCTTTATCTGTTGAGCACATTGAAACCAATAGAAAGACAACATATCATCAGTTTCTTGTTCTTTTAAAATATGAGTCTATGCTAATGCTTGTAGAAGAAATCGGGTGTCTTCTACTTCGCTGTATCAATACTGACCTTGTTAGTAAGAAAGTTATTTCTTTTGAGTTTTAGACATGACCTATGTTATTTCTTTTGAGTTTTAGACATGAACTATAGAAATAGGAAGTGGTGATTTTATTTAACTCTGAATCAGGTGAATGAGCTGCTGAGACATTCATCCATGCCATTAATTTTTCTTCCTTCACAAGTTCAACTTCTAAAGTTTTTTTTTTAAGAACTCATGCTTAAGAAACTTGCAATGGAGGATAAAAAATTAAGTGTCTCTTAAGCAAAGTTCTTAACACATACTCCCTCTGTTCCTGAAATTAAGATTTTCTAAAGTATGCACGCTTATTAAGAATTTAATAAATGTTTATAATTTAATTTATTTTTTACTTTATTATACACTTTCCAATAACTTTCCACCAATGAAATTTAATCAATTCAAATATTCTCAATTAATGTTCCTCAAAAGTATAAAAAAGTACCTTAACAATATAGAAAATCTATCTTTATGGAACAAGAAAAAAATCTAAAACATCTTACTTTCGGGAACGGAGGTAGTATTTATTACTAAACAATTGATTAAGAGACCTTAATGGTTTCTAGGGATTATGGTGCTCTAACGGTCGTACTTGTCTCGTCATCGTCATGGACACTCACCATTTGGATGAAGCTTTGGCCGCAAGTCACCTCTTTAGATATCAATTTCAAATTATTATTTTTCTCTTAGTAATTGTTATTTAAAAAAACACACAACATATGAATTTTTATTCTTCTAACTACTAAAAATCGGGTATGATATTTTGTAAATTGTTGAGATACTGAATCTTCCGGATTTGAATCATCAAATATATATGCATGACATTGTTCCTACTAAAAAGATGCATATATGAAAACATTGAAAAGTATATATATATATATATATTTTTTTTTTTCCTCATGAAATATTTTTCTCATACTTTTTACCACTCTTATTTAAAAAGTGATAAATTGTAGATTTGCATATCTAATCTATTAATAGTCATTAATTTTTTTGACTTAAAACAGAAGTCACAATATTTTTGTTGTCTACTTATTTATAGTTTAATAATTCTACACCACTCAAAAATAGCTGTTGGGAACAAGTATTAGAAAATAATTATCATTTTATATAAAAATAGACATATTAGGTTTGAATAAAAATCATCAAACTATATTTGCCACAACTTATTAATAAAATACAAAATTAATATTTCAAAACTTATTTTTGTGGTCAATCTTCAAAATGTAAAATTTTAATTAAAATAGAAAATTGTTAAATACCTTTAAATCGATGTAATCTTCCTCTTTCTTGTCCCAAAAAAAATCTTCCTCTTTTTATTTATTTCCTTTTATATCGTGCATTATTTCTCATTCTCAGTTCTCTCGCACCCTTTGGTAAATATATATAAATTTGACCTATTTTATAGCCTCCCCATCTGTTATATTTTTGCTGGGCTCCTCATTTACGCGTCCCTTCATTATATTGAATTCTCTCTAATGCATTGCTTCACGATTAAAAGCAAACCAAAGCTTTGATTTTTATGAATATTCAAGGGTAAATGGTCAGCAAAGGTGAGATCTTTTTAATCATTTCACTACTATTATTTAATCATCATTCTGTCGTCTGAGCTATTTTTAATATACTATCATCGTTTTCCCTGTTGCATCCCATCGAAATATCTATTCGTTGTCTGGTCATATAAACAGAGAGAGCTAATGGCTTCTTTGGAGAAAGTTGTTGTTGTGCAATACGTTTTCTTAGATGTCTATATTTGTTGTCATCATTACATTATACATATGTTCTTTCAAGTTTTCTTCATTTGCATCTATGTGGCTAAATATCCTCTGCTGTGTATCTTTTGGGTTTAGATATGTAGAAAGTCTCTAACTTTTGTTTCATTTATAAGCAGGAATGATCTTGAAGTTCTATACCTTTTTTTTGTTTTTTTTTGGTGTGTAAGGAATGGGATCAAGCTCTTGTCTTAAGCAAGGTCAAGTGCCAATGGACAATGTTCACATTACACCCGAAGCAACCTATGAAGCTGTGGTTGCAGACTCTAAACTGTTCATGGGTTCCTTGGAGAGGCTACACTCTCAATTGAGTACTAAATTCATGTAAGTTTCTTTTCTCCCTTATCCTTTCTTGTGAGAGTAAAGTCTTCATTTTGAGATTTAAGCTCTTTGATATGGTTGCAACACTATTAGCTTCTTCCAGGTTTCACCATTCTTCATGTATGCATGTGTGATTGTAGGGTTCCGATTATAGGAGGGAAAGATTTGGACTTGCACAAGCTTTTCATTGAGGTAACCTCTCGTGGTGGAATCATTAAGGTATGTATTTCAAACTGCAGTATAGTTTTCACATGTTGTAATCAAAGTCTCATTTGTTTTTCCCTTTGTTATCTACATTGATTGATCTTTGTGCTTGGATCATTTACCTTGTATGGATTTGCAGATAATTCATGAAAGGAGATGGAAAGAAGTAACATCTAAGTTTGACTTCCCTGCAACAGCAACAAACGCATCATTTGTCATGCGCAAATACTACTTCTCCCTGCTTAACAACTATGAGCAGATCTATTTCTTCAGAACTAATAGCCAGATGCCTCCAGGTTTTAACTCATTACAACAAACACATGTTCTTGAGTTTACTTCTCTGTTTTGTAACATCATTTCTTCTGTAGACTCTCTCCAGAACCAATCCACTGTGGTGGGACTTGGAACCATAAGACCTCCACAAGAACTTCAAGCTCCACAACCAAGGATTGATTTTGGAGGTCTCAATTTTTGTTCTCTATTAGCTTCTATAGATGGTCTAACTGTGACTTACAAAAGCTGTTGTAACTGTTTCAGGATCTTTAACTGGTCCAAACGTGACTGGAGTGATCGATGGAAAATTCGAAGACGGTTACCTTGTAACTGTGACAATGGGAACAAAGCAGCTTAGAGGAGTTCTCTACGAGCTTCTTCCTCAACAGGGTCATTGTAGCTTTCCCAACACTAATGTCAACCTTCAGGGGGTTACTACAAAGCGTCGAAGGAGAAGAAAGAAGTCAGAGATCAAGAGACGCGACCCTGCTCATCCCAAACCCAACAGAAACGGTTATAACTTCTTCTTCTCAGATCAGCACGCTAGGCTAAAGCCTCTTAACCCTGGCAAGGACAGAGAGATCAGCAGGATGATTGGTGAGCTCTGGAACAAGCTTAATGAGCAAGAGAGATTGGTTTACCAAGGGAAGGCGATGGAGGACAAGGAGAGGTATCTGATTGAGATGGAAGAGTATAGAGAGAAGCTTAGGACAGGACAGCTGATGATAAGTAACGCTGTTCCATTGCAGCAGAGGGTTCCAGAGCAGACCGCTGAAGCTGATCTTGTAATAGAAGAAGAGCAAGAAGGCGATTCAAGCGATTGCTCAGGAGAAAGCGAGCCACGTGATGATCCTGAACTGGACGACGGGCCAGCTCTGAATCATTTAGGTCTAAACCTTAACTCTAATAGGACTGCTATAGTGGTGGGCGATGTTGTGATGGAAACATGTCCGAGTAAGAAACCTGAAGAGCCGAGTGTGGTGGTGGCTGCTGAGCAGAAGTGAAGATTCTTCTCTTGTTTCGTTTTCTAGTTGCTACTTTTTTTTTTTTGTATTACACAGCCACAGGTATAAGGAGGTTAGGGTTTCACATGGTTACTTGTGGCATAAGACAATGTTTTTAGGCTTGGTACTGCTGTTTTGTGTTTTTATTTTATTTAGGTTTTCTTCTGCAACAACACATGTTTTGGAGTGAATTTTTTTAACATTTTTGTTGGTCTTTTATGCTAAAATCTTGTTTTGTTATACATATGAAAGAAAAGATCTATAAAAATATACACATTACAAAGGGTATAACTTAGAGAAAAGATCTATAAAAATATACACATTAAAGAATAATAGGTTTAAGTAAACAGAGTATGTTGTTTAGATTTTAGGTCAAAGATTTAAGTTAAACATACATTTTTTTTTCCTGTAGCAGACTGCTGTAGGACTTTTAATTGATCTTTCTAATTGGAGACCCTTAGATAAATAGGAAAATGTACAAAACAATAAGCAAAAATTCATTTAAGGAATTTAATAAATAAAAAATATGAATTTTGTTCATTTGATTTCTCATAAAAATTGAAGAAGAATTTGTTTCTATATAAATTAATTTCTCTAGAAGGAATTTTAAGGAATAGAGTAGCACTGGCATGATAATAATTTGATTAAAAATTCAATTCATTAGGTATAAAATTTGAGAAAGAAAGAGATGACCATAATTTGTTTCCTAAAACATAGGTCACCAATTGGAGTCAATGTACACAAAAATAAGGATTTTATACCTTTTGTAACATTTGAAAAAGAAGCTAAATTCTTAATGTAGAGCGGTATATTAAATTGTTTTAAGACGATTGTAAATTTAGGCCGGTTAAGGATGAACCAACGAAACCTATGCTTAACCAATTGGGTCTTCCCCTCTTCCGAAGCGAATCATTTCGTCGACTCTCTGTCTCCTTTTTAACGGCGGAAGCAACAACGAAGCAGCAGAAGTGATAACCCTCTCTCTCTCTCTCTCTGGCTGTGTTTAATCTTATATGATTAGAGGCTAGATCCCAGTTTTTTCGAGTGTCGATTCTTCTTCAATCCTTTTCATGTGAAAGTCTCCCCAAAGCAGCTTCTCCTCCTTCTTCTATTTTGGGGAAGGGTCTTAGTTGGTAAAATCTCTGGATTCTTCTTTTTACTTTGTTATGATTGCGATAATTGCTTCTGCTGAGCAATGATAGGTTCTAGTTCCTTAGCGATTATGGATCTTTGTTTGATTGTCTCTTCTACTTTCTTTGTGGGTAGTCCTTGGAATCCTTGAAATTTTAATCATTTCGTATAAATTCTTAAAATTTTCTTGGAGCTGAGTATTGATTTTGAAAGTATGTGCACCGTTACATGTAGATGATGTAATGAGAGTTGAGGTACTTACTATTCTATTATTGGCTTTTATTTTCAGTGTGTTGTGGAGAGTAACTCATGGGGAAGAAAGCGAAGAAGAAGTCCCGAACCCCAACTAAGGAGAATCTCTCCAAGAAGGTCTCTGAGCAGCCTAGCGAGACCGGGGAAATAACTGAGGGAGGTTCAGTTCAAGCAGTTAAGGAGAAACAAGCTTGTGTGCATTTCGATAAGGGTCTTAATTTGGATAAACTGTTGGAGAAGATTAAGTCTTCCCGGCAGATTAAGTGTCAAGAATGCAAGGAAGGGGTGCACGGTAAGAGAGGAGCTAAGGAAAAGGGTAATAAGGGGAAACATGCTTTTTCTTCTTCTGCTGCTGACCCAAAAGCTGACAAGAAGGCTATTTGGGTTTGTTTGGAGTGTGGGGCTTTTGTTTGTGGAGGTGTTGGTTTACCCACTGGAGCGCAGAGTCATGTTGTGAGGCATATCAGAGTGACTCGCCACCGGTTGATGATTCAGTGGGAAAACCCTCAGTTAAGGTGGTGTTTTCCGTGCCAGTCGCTTCTCCCTGTCGAAAAAGAAGACAACGGTGAGAAGAAAGATGTGTTGCTGGAGGTTGTGAAACTGATGAAAGAGCGGTCTTTGAACAGTTTAGCTCCATCTGAGGCTGAAGAGGAGAGCTCAGGAAGTGGCAGTATCACTAGTGACATCAAATTACAAGGTGATGTCACCACCAGTGGTATGGGTTACGTTGTGCGAGGGTTAGTTAACCTTGGGAACACATGTTTCTTTAATTCGATAATGCAGAATCTTCTTTCCTTGGATCAGTTACGCGATCACTTCTTGAAGGAGGATGCGTCTGGTATCGGTGGGACTCTTGCTTGTTCCCTGAAGAAATTATTTGCGGAAACGAAACCAGAAGCAGGCTTAAAGAGTGTGATAAACCCCAGAGTCTTTTTTGGGTCTTTCTGCGTTAAGGCGCCACAGTTTAGAGGATACGACCAGCATGACAGCCACGAGCTGCTACGCTGTTTGCTAGATTCCTTGAGCACCGAAGAATCAGCCTTGAGAAAGAAGCGTGGTGTTTCTGATAACGATGAGAAATCTACTACTCTCATTGAATCTGTGTTTGGAGGCGAAACGTCGAGCATTGTTTCTTGTATGGAGTGCGGTCACTCCTCAAAAGTCTATGAGCCGTTCTTGGATCTTTCTTTACCAGTACCGTTCAAGAAAACACCTCCTAAGAAGCAACCAACCGTTTCTCTAGCAAAGAAAGCTAAGCTTCCACCAAAGAGAGTCGCTAAGCATGTGTCCAAAGTAAGTAAAGTGTCGAAAGTCCTCCCAAGTAAGGCTCTGTTGGATCCGAAATCTCCGGGAAAAGGTGCGGTTGTCCCAGCTGATCCGGATGCTTCCTCTTCCAGTTTTGCGCCAGTTGATAATGGTACGGTTTCAGATAACAAGCAGGGCTCGGAAAGTGTAACGCAGAGTGATAGTGTTTTTGATAACTTCTGGTTGGATGTTATTGGACCAGAACCCTTTGGAGATGAGACGAATGTGGATACGGAAGATAGTGTCAGTGACAAAATCACAACTACTGAGGCTAATCAAATTCTTCCAGGTCCAGATAATTCTTCCAACACCTCAACTTTGGAAGGTAACACAGAGAGGCTGATGCAAGATAATGACGAGATTATAAAGGCAGAAACCTTCTTGGATGATAAAGATGAACAAGCTACGCAGCATGATGAAGGCACAGCTACAAGCGGTGTTTCTACTGAAATCAATCAAGCTAGTTTCATTGGTTGTGATCCTGGTTTAGGGGAAAGTTCATCCTCGGTGAATCCTTGGGATGAGGAAGAGCTTCCTTTGATGGTTGCAGATTCGCAAGTTCTGTACATGCCGTACAAAGAAAACATATCCTATGATGATAAACCAGCTGTGGAAGAAGGCGAGGGTGAGGCATCATCATCTTCATTTGTGGCTGGTGATCATGAGCCACCACAAGACAATGATTTTGTTGGTTTAGGGGGTTTATTTGATGAGCCTGAGGTTACCGAAGGGCCTGTTGTTTTTGGACCTCCTTGCAATCCTGAAGCTTCTTCGGGAGGAGCTGGTTTTATGGCGTTCAGCAGCGAGTCTGATCCTGAAGAAATAGATGATTCGGATTCGCCGGTGTCTGTAGAGAGGTGCTTGGCTCATTTCACTAAGCCTGAGATTTTGTCTGACGACAACGCTTGGAACTGCGAGAACTGTTCAAAGAACCTGAAGCTCCAACGGTTGAAGGAAAAGAGGAAATCCAAGAAAGATGAATCGAGATCAAGCAACACCAGCAACGGATGGGTGAGTGAAAATGAAGATGTTTCAGCAATGAAGCAAGATCCAAGTGATGGTTCTAGTAGTGTCAAGGATAATGGGAAAGAAGCTATGAGTTCTAACTCAGCTAATGACAGTGAAAGTGAAGATGAAAGCGAAGAAGATTCCGAGAAAGTGATAACAGTGAAAAGAGATGCAACTAAAAGAGTACTTGTGAACAAAGCTCCACCTGTCTTAAGCATACATCTAAAGCGATTCAGCCAAGACCTGCGTGGGAGGCTAAGTAAGTTAAATGGTCATGTTGCTTTCAAAGAAGTCATCGATCTTCGACAGTATATGGACTCAAGGTAAATCATCTCCTCTCTTCTACATTTTCCGTTTTTTTTTTCTTTCTAAAACTCAAATCTCTTCACAATATGAACTGTTTCTTTGTTCTTTTACTCACTTCAGGTGTAGTGGAGAAGACTCGCCAGTCTATAGATTGGCTGGACTGGTGGAGCATTCAGGGACGATGAGAGGAGGTCACTATGTGGCGTATGTTAGAGGAGGTCAGAAAGGTAAAGAGAGTGTGTGGTATAACATAAGCGATGCACATGTCCGTCAGGTTTCGTTGGACAAGGTTATGCATTCAGAAGCGTATATCTTGTTCTACGAACGGATCTTCACACAAGACTAAGATTATTTTTGTTGATCTCCATTATACTGAAAAAGGAAAGTTTTTGACGATCACATTAGATCAAATACCATTAGTTTTGTTTTTTTTTATACAATGTTATGGAGTTACATATGTACAATTATCAGAAACATGTCTGAAAAATATAATTTTTCCAAATATTTATTCAAAAATTTATATACTGTGACAAGAAAAGGTTAAGGAGCGGGTTAAGCAATATGAACCGGCCAATTTAAACCAATACTTGCGTACTGAAAGCTAAACCGATTAAATCAATTTCATTCGATGTGAGAACCGGAAAACTGAACCGGCCCTACGCCTTCCTCTCTCCCCCAAGCAACCATTAAAAGGAAAGACATGGGAGAGATAGTAGGGAGGCATGGCAGGAGTATCGCTAGAGTGTGGTGATTGTGGCGCGTTGCTGAAGTCAGTGGAGGAGGCTCAGGAGCATGCGGAGCTCACATCTCACTCCAATTTCGCCGAGTCCACTGAGGCGGTGCTCAATCTCGTCTGCACTACTTGCAGCAAGCCTTGCCGCTCTAAAACCGTACGGATCTTTCGATTTTTCATTCGCTTCTTTTATGAAATTGAGATCTTGATTAGATTAGGCTTTTACTTTCTCTTTTGGAGTTGACTTGACTTTGTGAATGAAATTGAGTCTTTACAACTGATTTGATCTTAATTAGAACACAAAGTTGACAACTTTATACCTCATAGCCCATTCTTGGTGATCTCTGCTGATGTATTCGTAGTTTGATTACTTGTGGATCGTTGGCTTCCGCAATTTTTGTACGCGTTTCATGACTACTTTATTATTTCTGATTTCTTTGTAATACGATGTGAAGGAAAGCGATTTGCATACGAAGAGAACAGGGCATACTGAGTTTGTGGATAAGACAATGGAGACTGTAAAACCCATCAGCTTGGAAGCTCCCAAGGCTGCTATGGAGATTGCCAACCACGAAGATGCTGCTGAAGGTACATTGTAAATGCTAATTCTCATATCTGTTGCATGAGTTTCTGAATGTGACTTAAACGTTGTTTCTTATGGTCGTTATCTCTTTCCAGTAGAGATGGTTGTTCCAGACGTTGACAAAAACATTCTCGAGGAACTTGAAGCGATGGGCTTCCCTAAAGCTCGTGCTACCCGAGCACTTCACTACTCTGGTCAAAATCTCGCGTTATTCCCTATTGATTGAGTGTTGTGCTTACTAGCTTGATCGTGTGTAGCTTACATCTTTAACACCTCTCATTTATCTCAGTGAAGCATGTTAATTTATACGTAGAAATTTGAAGATTTGACTTCTTGCATCTGAATCTTGAAGTTCTTTTGTACACTGTTATATTCTTCTTCGTTTCACTTTTTGTAACATAGTTTGAGCTTCATTCCTTCAGGTAATGCCAGTCTTGAGGCTGCAGTTAATTGGGTGGTGGAGCATGAGAATGATCCTGACGTAGATGAAATGCCAAAGGTTGGTTGTCTTGTCACTATTTTGGTTTTCAGCAGAATGTCTTTTCTGAACTGTTTTTTTTCTTATTGATAATTGCTATCTAAATCATGGTTTTTAGTTCTTGTTTCAACTTGAAAAAGTGTTTTATTTTCCTGAATGTGATGTGACAATAATTCTGTCAAATATTTTTCTTTTTTCGTTTTTTAACAAATCTTATATCACCTTGTGCATATATATGTTCTTAAGATTACTTCATTGCTTCTTTGACTGTAAGTGTAATGTCTTTGCTGTTGACTGTGTTTGCCTAGGTACCTGCTAACTCTAATGCTGGACCTCCTAAACCTGCTCTTACACCAGAAGAAGTGAAGATAAAAGCACAAGAACTAAGGTCATATGAGTATTCTCTTTTTTCAGTACATGTTCATTTTATTTTGTAGCGTGCGCCAGGGACTGAGACATCACTACTTATGCTTTTCGTTTTTTTTTGTCAACTAGTATCAAGACAAATGTCTACACTTCGATTAATATTGGTTAACTGAATCCTCTTTTATGTGCTGTTCCGCATAATAGGGAACGTGCACGGAAGAAGAAAGAAGAGGAAGAAAAACGGATGGAACGTGAAAGAGAGAAGGTTTTCTCTTGATCCTTTTATAAAATGTGTTATCTGCATTTTTACTTATTGATGGTTCAACAATGCTTGTTCTGTTCTGTTAAAATTAACTTTTGCTCTACTGGCTGCAATTGCTGTGCAAGTATCTAAAGTGCAATAAGCATGGTAGAATGTGTTGAAACTGTCAGCCCCCTTTTGTATCTTTTAACATGTTAATTTATTGGTTCAGGAGCGAATTAGGATTGGCAAGGAACTTCTAGAAGCAAAGCGGATAGAAGAAGATAACGAAAGAAAACGGTTTGTTTCTTCTACTTATAGTGCCAGGCTTGTCAGCTCCACTATTATTTGTTTATTCAAGTAAATACTTATTGGTTGTGTTTTTCAGTATAATCCTTTTGCGTAAAGCCGAGAAAGAAGAAGAAAGACGGGCTAGGGAAAAGATCCGTCAAAAAGTTGAAGAAGACAAGGTATAGATTTACATGCCTTTTGCATTACATATATCTTTCTCAATAAAACCTTGTAGACTCATTTATACATTATAACAAGGCTGAAAGAAGGCGGAAACTAGGATTGCCTGCGGAAGATCCTGCCGCTGCAAAACCCTCAGTGCCAGTTGTGGAGGAGAAGAAGGTAAACGTTTTCAAAAAGCAAGTTATAAATATCCTCTCCTACTATGTGCTTAAGGAGACTTTTTTTTTTTTGGCAGAGTTCATTGCCTATTAGACCCGCCACTAAGACTGAGAAAATGAGAGAGTGCTTGAGGTCGCTTAAGCAAGCCCACAAGGTAAATGCATTCAGTATTTATATCAATCTACACAGCAAGTAGTCTTTTGGTAAGAGAGGAAAAAGGTTCAGGGATATAATCAACCATTAATTTGTCTTGTGGAAGTGTTTCAATTGAAATTTAGGTGGGAGGATCAAGTTAAACTTTCACTAAAACAGTGATGACTTGTTGTTGGTTCAGGAGGAAGATGCTAAGGTGAAGAGAGCGTTCCAGACATTGCTGACATACATGGGAAATGTCGCTAAGAATCCAGATGAAGAGAAATTCCGGAAAATTAGACTCACCAACCAAACGTTTCAGGTAAAACAATAGTATCTTTACTCGATCAGTCATTGGTGGTCCAGTTTCTTACTAATCATGGTTCTTGGGATGAAAACAGGAGAGGGTTGGTTCACTGAGAGGAGGCATAGAGTTCATGGAGCTATGTGGGTTTGAGAAAATGGAAGGAGGGGAGTTCTTGTTCTTGCCAAGGGACAAGATAGATCCAGCCGTTATCAACTCAGCTGGAACAGAGCTCAATTCCGCCATCAACAACCCTTTCTTTGGTGTTCTTTAAACCGCTGCATTTTCTTCTTCTCTCTCTTTGGAGTTGTGTTAGATTATGAAACTAATCAAAATTCAGCAATCTTATATATAATAATAAGGCACTTACTATGAATATTACTGGCAAGTGTCATTCTTGTTTCTTCAACAATTCAATCTTAAGTCCCAATGTTCTTATATATATGTAATATAATAAGTTTTATAAGCTGATATTTTGTAAGAGGCGATTTTGAGATGTTTATATACGTGTGGTTGTGAAATGTATTATTGAAGAAGACAACGGGACACATGGGTGTTGTATGTGAAGCAATAGCTATCACATGAGAACAAATGCCACTCGCCAAGGTTAACAGGGTCCATCTCTTTCTGATGGTTAAAGCTTCTGTGTTTGTAGGGATCCCTGTGTTTGTATATAACTTCATCAATCATAGTTACTAGGTGTCTTCCTACACCATGTGCAGTAAAAAATTTTTAAATATTTTTTAACAGATAAATATAAATTATATTTTAAAATTATATTTTATTAATATTTTAATTTTTTTTTTCGTATCAATATTTTAATATAAATTTGATTTAATTAAACATAAAAATTATATTTAAGAATATGCATGTATATATTTAAAATTATAATCTTAGATAGATTTTTCTATCTATTTATTTTAATTAAATATATTAAATAAATTTGTAAAAGTTGCATAATTACTAAAAATTAAAATTAAACAATATTTATAAAATTTATAGATATATAAAAAAATAATGATTTTACGATTAAATTTTTATAATTTTCTAAAAAAAATTGTATACATTATTGAAAATTTTAGTAATAAAATTGTATAATTTAAAAATATATAATTAAATTATATTTTCGAAATTTATAATGTTATATTTGAATATATTTATTTTAATGATGATTTATGAGTTATTCCCATATTCTAAAAAAAATTCCAAAAATATAAATTGACATTAAATGTAATATATGAGTTATTACTATATTTTAAAAAATTACCAAAAATATAAATTAACATTAAATGCAATTGTCCATGTCATATTAAGCTATAAGACATGACATCAATTTCAGTAGTCATGTCATATTTGTTTTGTGAAATTGATTGTAGAAATGACATGTGGCAAAATCACTTCGCAAATATAGTCTAGGGGATTGTTGCCTCGTGTTGTTTCCATTAGTTACCATAAATACTATAATCCACATTTTTAGTAGTGTCCACAAATATCAGTTTTGCGGAAATGTGTTTCTTCTAGCAATAAAAACGAATATTTATGCTTAATTATAAACGCCAGAGGGTTTGTCCGGGCTACGCCCAAATTTTTTCTTATAATATTATTAAGTTGAATTAAACTTGCCATGCTAATTTCTAGTTAAAGTGTATTGTAACTCTTGTTATATGTATAGATCAGAGGTTTCCATTTTTAAAGAAGGGTTATGGTTGATGTTATTGGATTCAACTGTTGTTATATTATTTTTGTTAATGATGCTATGCGCGGTTTGTATATCTGAATTTTCAGTTTTTATCTTATTACACTATATATTATCTTGTTGTTATTTTATTCTCATGTCACCTATTTTGATCTTATATATGGTATGATGTGATTTTTGTATTTTTTCCATTTCCGTTTGAATCTTGGAGTAGTATATATTTTTAAGAATTAGTTTAAATATTTTGAATGGTATTTTGACCACCAGTACTAATTAATGTTTGATTAGTTTTGAAATTACTCGTCAAAACGGATTTGGAGAGAAGAGAAATGGAAGAGGTGGAAGTCAGAAAGGTGGGCGAAGAACGAATTAGGGTTAAGACAGTAATATACATCTATTGAGTATGGTTTTAGTATTATTACTGTGAATCGTTGACCTCTTTGGTTGCTCATCATAGATATATTAGCAACACAACATGCTTGTTAACAGGTACCTACGTTAATGCAATGTTGACATCAGAGCTGAACATTCATAAAGCTACGGACAATCAAAGACACGTCAACATTACTTTAATTATTTAATTCTTTAAGAGAAATTTTCAGAAAATCCAAAGAACCAAAATTCAAAGTAGGGAAAATATATGGATATAATAAATTAAAATGAGACAAAAGCTAAGTGGAGTTGACGGTTTGATAGCCTTGATACTATCACTCACGTGGGCGTTTGCGGGTTTTGTCGTTGCCTGCAGTCTGCAGAACCTGGCTGATTTGCTCCATCATTTCCTAGTGCTATCTTCGCCGCATCACCAGCGGAGCTGGAAAATGCTATTGGTTGTCCAGATTTGAGATCCACGACTGGAGCTTTGTTCCTGTTGCCACTCTACAAAACAGTGGGACATTAAATCAGAACAAAGAGTGTGAAACGTAGATTACCACACCTCTACCTGAGGGCCAAAGAAGAGGTTGTCACTAATGGCAGAGAAGGTGAATGTGTGGTGGTTGGAGGTGAAATTATATGGAGTTACACGTAGCTGAAAATGTATCCATTACCAGCTAGCTCCTCAAGGCATTTTGGTAGCTCCATTCCTCCCACTGCCACTAATCTGTAGTAGGCTTGGCGTTTGTGGGGGCATTTAGAGTAAGAGAAAAAATTTTAAAACCAATCTAAGAAGTTAAAACGTATCTATGCAGGAGCCAGACTTTGCTTCTTTCTTGATGAGTTTGATCATCTCCCTGTCAAAGACAACAAAAGTTGCACTTTCCTTTCCGTCATCAACAGCTAGTTAACACAGAACAGCAGAGAGAGTACGTCAAACGTGCACATATATTCAAATTAGGGTGTTCCTTTAAATATGGATCGGGAAGAACAGTACATACCCGATGACCTCGGTGCGTTAGGAGAAACACATCTGTTGCACCAGAGAGATTTTGCGAGCTTCCTGTTACAACCTGTGCAAGATACAAACGACAAGCCATTTTGCTGGACGACTCCCACAATCTGAGCCTTACAGAGAAAATCAGCTTCTTCTGTCTTCATGGGGAGAAAAGTCCTAACATTACTTGTTACTATTTTGAAGCCACATAGGAGTACTAAAGATTGTTGAAAGCGTGAGTTTTACCTGTTCACTGGAGTTGGCAGTGAACGTGTGAAGTTCTCCAATTGATACGAACTCTTTTTTTTTCCTTCCATGGTATCAACTCGGGAAAGACCTCCGCTGCAGCACCACAAAGCTGCATGGAGGAAGTATGTTTCGAAAAGATTAACAGATATTGAAATATGAGTTGTAGTGAAGGCAGTATGTGGGAAAGATTAGCACATTTAAGCGTGGCCAAGACATGATCTTAATATGGCTGGTAAGACTTGATTTACCTGTTTGTAAACTTTTTGGTAGCATGAATGGTGTTGTCAAAGTAAAATTTTGTTGCTGGTGTTGAGTTTAGATAGAGTCATAGAGATTACCTGCGTAAGCCCAAGTGTTTCTTAGATGATGTTATTAAGTAAAATATAATATATAAGTATGAAAAATACTTTTTTGGCAGGAAAATATAACTATGAACATATTTTATTCTTTAAAGTAGATAACCATACCTCCAAATATTTTTGGATTCACCGTGGTGAATTCCATTCCATTACACCACAACGGAATTATTTGAAAGAAAGAACTAAATGAAATAAGGATCAAAACTATTTAAAGATGAATTCATGGCTTACGGGTCAGTGAGGAAACAGACGGCAAGTCGAGTTGTTGCTGCAGAGTTGTTCAGATCAGAGCCTTGAACGGAAAGGATTTGGACAACTACATCTGGAAGTGGATGAATTGTTCAGCGAATCAATACGTAATATAAGTAGATTTAGTTGAATTTTAATATGCAAACGTTAATTTAAAGCTATACAGGGAGTTCTAAGGTTGATCACAGTATTGAGCGTGAAGTTGTTAACTGATTATTGAGTATTGATTAGACAGAGATTGAATATATTATTCCAGAGAAAGAGAAGATGTCGATACATGTTCATCTAGTAAGAGGAGGCTGATTCCCACAAATTCATCATTCTTCTTGATGTTATGTGAATCCCAAAGGCAGAGGAGGCGTCCGACTGAAACAATGTTTATTGCATTTAACTTTATGCCTCGAAATTTCAAATTTAATAGAACATGTAACGAAAATAGAGATACAAATGAACATTATACGACTACATGAGGAAACAAAATTAGCTCCATAGACCTCGGCTCTCCTTTCTCCACCGCCTTCGAAAACCAGTGCAACGCCTTGGTGTGATCACGCCTTAACCCTCGCAGACCAAAGTAGTAGAACAGTTCAATCTTGTACATAGCCACAGCATTGCCTTTCTGCGCTTGATACTCCAATATCTGAAAATCCTCATCCTCCTCCCCTCGTGATTTCCTTAGAGCGCCTTTGTTTTCTTCAATCCCGCTGTGGATCCTAGTTGGTTCCACCACGGGAGAGTCCCTTTGAGATCAGGAAGCTATTCACAACGGTTTCTGCTAGTTTAGCATATAGTTTCACAGCCTTATCATGCATCTGCAAACACAAGGGAGAATCAAATAACAAATTCTAAAGCTTAACTCAAAAAAAAAAAAAAAAAATCTTATAGCTTACATCTTGTCGCAGATACGTGAAGGCAAGTGTCATCTTTGACTGCATGTTCCCACCTTCAGCAACAAAGTTATGGTGAAGGAAGGATTTGCTTTTGCTTTTCTCCCTCTTCATCCCCATCCCGTAGACGAAGCTCATCAGCGACTGCGAGTGCGGATCTCCGGATGAAGAAGCCGCCTCTATCTCCTCCACCACTTCCTCCGTCAACCTATCGAAAGTTTCGTCGCCACGAGCCGGGATCGAGCTCCTCTTCGGATTTGGGTTCGGATTCGCCGAATTCGTCGAAGTTAGAGGAGTCTCCGACTCCGGGATCGTCGCCGCCGCTGTTGAGATCGTCGTTGGAGAGGACGAGGACGACGGGAAGCGCGTGAACACTACGATCGACGCAATAGAATAAAGTTACAGATAGAACAACGATTACATAGCCTGAGATTCTCATTCTTCCTCTTCCTCCTCCACCTTCTTCGTCGTCGTAGATTCTCAGTGATCAGATCGAGTTTCAGAAGGAGATGACTCGGGAGAGAAAGAAAGAATATGAAAGGGGTAGTTTTTTTTTTTTTT
The DNA here is from genome assembly GCF_020379485.1 of Brassica napus. NCBI lineage: Eukaryota > Viridiplantae > Streptophyta > Magnoliopsida > Brassicales > Brassicaceae > Brassica > Brassica napus. Next base: position 1,316,173 of record NC_063451.1, on the reverse strand, counting down.
TGAAACACGAAAGGGGTAGTTACATAGTGAATTGGAAGAGTCAGAGTAGAAGGGTAAAATGTCCAAGAAAGAGATGGGTTGTTCTTTACAGGGCCACTTTCAATTTTGTTCAACCCAAATTAGTTGTATTCTTTGTCAACAAAACAAAGGTGTGACGTGGCAAAAATACAGTTTTTCATTGGTTGATTTTTTGTGCCTACGTGGACACTCTAAAAGGAGTTCATATCCCCTTTTAATATTGTACTAGGATAAGACCCGCGCCTTGCGCAGGGTTAGACAATGAAGTTGAGATTTTTTAAACTGGACATGATTCAATATTTTGAACATCCAAAGAAACCGTACATGGGTAATGTTTTTTAAAAAAAACATCCAAACCTTAACATCGCACAAAACCATATCAATGGTCTCACCACCACCACCAGTTGTTTGTTTCCACAATCGAATAACCTTCACCTTGATCGTCCAGCTGGTTTTGAACGGTTTCAAATCGACAATAGAAGTAACAGATGACATATTTTGTGAATCGATTGTTTGTTCTTATTGGCAGTGTTGCAATATGATGTGCTCAACCAATGGTGAAAACCGATCTTTTTTTATAGTAATATATTTTAGGTTAAATGAGTCGATGATTAAGAAAAAATCTAATATTGCATTTAGGGTTTGACTGGTTCAAACGCAGCGGTTGTGGTTGCGGCTGCGGGAGTTTGTGGATGCGGGCGGTTGCGGTTTCTAGCGGTTTTAAGAGATTTGTACGACTGGTACTGCGGTTAAAAATTGGTGTGTTTGCGGGTGACTTATGACTGGTTAACTACCAAATGCGGTAATAGTCAAATAATAAATTAACAATATTTAAATTTAATATAATTATAAAAATATCAAAAATCATAAAATTATAATAAATATAAAATTTCTATTTAGAAAGTTATAATTTTAATTTTTGAAAATTTATTGAAATTGTTTTTATTATAAAATTTTATAATATTAATTAAAATATAATAGATATATTTTAATATTTTCATAATTTCAATTTAATTTTTTTATTAAATATTTTTACTTTTGTATATATATTGTTTTAAAAAAAAATAAAAAAATTTTACCCTCCCGCAACCGCCCGCAACCGCAAACGCTAGCTGGAGCCAGCTTTTGAATTTATGAGATTCGGAGCGGTTTGAGGCGGTTTAAAGCGATTTGAGTGATTGTTGCAAACCTCCGACAACCGCTACCAACCGCAAAAGCTGCGTTTGCGGGTGGTAGCGGGAAAACGAGTCGCCCCCTTAATAAACATTAACTAAATTCCCTTAAAAAAATTGGAATGTTTTACCTTGGTGAGAAAGTTTTCCATTTTACTTAGGGACTTGCCGTCATAGATTTTTTTAGAACCCTCTAGCAAGTAAAAATATCTTTTCTAGTAAAAATCATACCATTATTATTATTATTTTTTTTGTAAAAAAGCCATAAAAATCATACCATTATTATTACATATTTAGTTTTCCGTAAGTGCTCCAATCTATATTTAATCAAGCCTTGGGGATTAAGTTTTACCATATTCAATTTATTTTTCCATATCCTTATAATTCAGAAGTGTGCATGCCAAATTTATTCAACTTTCGACGATAAACCATGTCAAAATCCCGGTTTGCGAGAATTCAAATGATACTCATACCGACTGTTTTATTTCACATATGGTTCGGTTCTAATTAAAATTATAAACCGGCCACCAGCTATACCTTGATCAAAACTCTGTTATTTACAAAACACTATTGACATAACTTCTATGGTTTCTTTCCAACTTGTTCATTTGATTGTGTATTTTTAATTAGAACCAGATACATGAGCACTTAATCCCAACGTCTGACTTAGACACGATACATGACGCCATGGCAACCAACTATCGACAGTTCCATGGTCTACGCTAATTATTGTTCATGACGTCTTCTTAGCAAACTATTCTGAGTAATAAAAGCTTCAGAACCATACGGATTACTTTCGATAGACGTGGCCACGAGACAGTATCAACTTTACTGTATGAATTTTTTTTATTAGGGATGAAACGCTTCGTTTATACAGTGTTTGATCGTTTTTAAATTATGTGTTTCTTTCGTTATATTACATGAGCTTTTTTTTAAATATCGATGGATATGGTCACATTCTCTAGCATTTAATCATGGACTCACCAATTTCTCAATTGATTATGCAGCTGACACGTCACCTTAATTAACATCCTAATTGATTGACACGGCTATTTTTTTAATTAATACAAAATTGAGGTTACAATTTTTCAAATGTTACTCAATTAATATATAATAGATATTGATTTCCCAATCAAACGGGAAAAATTTGAGAAATAAAAAGAAAAGGGTTAAATGTGTGCAGAATCAGTAATATCGAGGGCAACTCCATAATTAAATACTAATTTGTCCGTGACTTGTTCATTTACCATAAGGCCCCTCTATCTCTCTCTTTCTTTCTTCTCATTTCTCTGAGAAGAGAAAAGAAACATTTTTACGAACTTCGATTTCCACAATCACCGACTCGCGGAGTCGAATTGATAATCTTCTCGATACTCTCTGAAACTTGAATCTCTCGCCACTCTCAATCGATTGATCGATCCATCAATCAATACCTAGGAAGAAATGGTGAGGAAGAAGGTGCCGGAATGGCTCAACAGCACCATGTGGTCTACTCCTCCTTCTCAACCGTCGTCTTTCAACGACGATTCTACTCTCCTCCGCCATTCCCCCGCCACTAAAATGTCGTCGATGAAGAAGGAAGAGGCGGAATCGATTTCCGTTACTCCTCCGCCTTCCACCGCTTCTTCGGTTCCATCTCGTAGACCGAGGAACAACGGTAGCAGTATCTCCGGCGAATATGGAAGCTCGAGTGTTGCTCCTTCCTCGGCGGAGGACTTCTCCCGCCAGGCTCATCTCTCAGCTGAGGTCAATTGCAACCTATTATCAATTTCAAAATCTTTGATCACAGATTCTGATTTTGGTTTTGATTACAGTTATCGAAGAAGGTGATTAATATGAAGGAACTGAGGAGTCTTGCTTCACAGAGTTTGCCTGATTCTCCTGGCATCCGTTCTACTGCCTGGAAGGTCTTTAAGAGTCTCTATAATTTGATTTGCATGTAAAAAAACTTACTTAGGCAAGATATGATTTATCTTTGTTGCAGCTTTTGCTTGGCTACTTGCCACCTGAACGTTCACTCTGGTCATCTGAGTTGAAACAAAAGAGATCACAGTACAAGCATTATAAAGATGAGCTTCTGACTAGTCCTGTAAGTGGTCATGCTCTTTACTTTCTTGCCTATGAGTTGTTATTGTCAAGTTTTCAAGTATTTTGGATTATGAAAGCTTCTTTCTTTACACAGCTATCTTTTTTTTCTTGAAAATGTGTGTTGTTGTACCTCTAAATTGATTATGTGGTAGTTAGTCAGAAATCACATGGAGATTGGTGAGGTCAAAGGGGTTTGATAATTACGAGTTGAAGAGTGGAAGCCGATGCATGCTTTCCCGATCCAGAATCACTGACGAGGACCATCCTTTAAGCCTAGGGAAGGCAAGCGTCTGGAATACATACTTCCAGGTACCATATCTTTGCATCCCTTCTTTGTTTTAAGGCCTCTGAACATTACTTGAGGACCGGATTAAAGGCTATGGTGTTCAATTTGTTCACCAGTTCTTACATAAACTCTTTTTATTGATACAGGATATTGAGACCATAGAACAAATAGACAAAGATGTCAAGCGTACACATCCAGATATTCCCTTTTTCTCTGCTGAGTCATCTTTTGCGCGTTCTAATCAGGTGACCTTTTTGTGTTCTCTTTAGCAAATTCTCACATATATTGTTTGGTTCATCAAGCTCAGTGACGTTTCCGTTTACATGTCTAGGAATCTATGAAGAATATATTGCTTGTGTTTGCCAAGTTAAATCAAGGAATCAGATATGTTCAAGGGATGAACGAAATTTTGGCACCTATCTTTTATGTGTTCCGTAACGACCCTGATGAAGATAGTTCAGTAAGTACTCTCTTCTTCTTCTTCTTCTTTTTTTTGCTACCTTTTGAACTACTTTGACAGGATAGGGTATTCAATTTCAAGATATCAGTGCCAGTCTTAGAAGTTCTTTTTGTGTGTGATCTTTTGTTATTTAACCATGTGTTTACTCTTATCTTATGAGCTGTTTTGTATTAACTCTATTCAAATCATGCAGTCTCATGCTGAAGCTGATGCATTCTTCTGCTTTGTTGAACTGTTGAGTGGGTTTCGTGACTTCTACTGTCAACAACTTGACAATAGTGTGGTTGGAATCCGATCCGCAATAACAAGGCTTTCGCAACTTGTTAGGAATCATGATGAGGAACTTTGGCGACATCTTGAGATCACCACGAAAGTAAGACATTTTTTTCTCTCTTCCTCTCTGTTGTATCTGTTGTGGCATCTATATTTGTCATTCTGTGACGGAAGTTCTAAATACCCCGATAGCTAAGTCATGTGAACAAGCTTACTAGTGGTCTTGTTCTCTGATCTAGACATAGTAGAAATGGATTATACCTTGTGAGATGGCTGACATTGTATAGTTTCTGTGGTTTATAGGTAAACCCACAGTTTTATGCATTTAGGTGGATCACTCTCCTCCTTACACAAGAGTTTAGTTTCTTCGACTGTCTTCACATATGGGATGCACTCTTAAGCGACCCCGAAGGTCCTCTGGTAAGATTTGCCAAATCCATAGATGCACAAGACCCAGTTATTGTCTGTTACATCTTTTTTTTTTTACTAATGTTGGCTTGAATGATAGAACTCAGTTAGCTTTTATCGTTGCAGGAAAGCTTACTGGGGATATGTTGTGCGATGCTGGTACTGGTGAGGAGGAGGTTGATCGCTGGAGATTTCACATCGAATATGAAGTTACTTCAACATTATCCAACTACCAACATCAGCCATCTCTTGTATGTAGCTAATAAGCTTCGTTCCAAAATGTTAGTTTAAAGTCTTTCCTTTTTCCCCAACTTTTGAGCAAACCAACTGCATAGTTACATATACAAAGCTCTGTTTGTTTTTTACATGGCCCATCTGTTTCGGTCGTTTAAATTTTTATTTTTTTTGTTATAATGTTGTTTTCTTTGCGAAAGATAAAAGTTTAATGTCACTATTCACTAACACGCAGTCTACATATTCATCACAGTACTTTGACAAGTACTATATGACAATGTACTTCTTTGGAGATTTGTTTAATGGCGAAGTAGGAGAGGAAAAAACACGAGTACAATAAATCATTTATTGGGATAATCAAGCTACCAATTGCCCCAAAACCAATTACTTTGGCGGTTTCTTAATGAACTATTCGAGGATATGTCCTCTCTTTTCTTTCGGTTAATTTTGGCTTTTACTGCATCCAATTTAAAATATTACTATTGTTTAGTGTATAGTATAGTACAAAAAAAATCACCAAACTTATTAAATTACAAATGTTTCATTTCGATTCTAGTAATTTGTTTTTAATAACTTTAATTAATAATATAACATTATGCTAATTTTATTAATTTATATTTATTACATCTACTTAGAGTTATTAGTTTATTACTATTTTTGTCCTAATATCTTTTGAGGAGCTTTTAACGGTTTTATCAAATCTAATAACTCTTTCCAGATATATTCCATGTAAAACTTTTCCCGACCGGACTTTGAATCTTTCGCACTGGAGACAGCGAAAGGAACCGTGTCCACCTTCCGTTCCTCTTATATTCCTTTCTTCCCAAACTTCACATCTCATCTTCTCTCTTTGCCTTTAGATCTCTAACTTTCTTGTCGGGTTGGGTTTTTCCCGATCCGGGTTCGGATCTGATTCCCCTGAAGCAACGAATCTCTCTAAGTCTCCTTTTGTTTTGCCTTTCAGGGAAAGTCTAGAATAGTTTCTCTTCCAAGAGGGATAAATAAAAAAGAGTCCTTTTACTTCCTCTGTAGCTGATTAGCTTCAATCATCTTTGATCTGGGTATAGTAAAAAAAAAAAAACTTTCCTTTTTTAGCAAATTGTTTCTGGGCTTGTGGAACAACTTCATAGGCGTTAGTTTGAATGCTTGAATCTGTTAAAAGTTGTCGAGTTTAGGACATTTGTGATGGGGACATGAGTTTAGGGTTTGTCTTTGTGAAAGATTGAGTCTTTTGTTTGTTATATTCAATATGGCAAGCAACATTGATGTTACCAAGTATGGTCACAGTCCCGTACACTACGCCGTCGTCACAAGAGACTACACCCGTCTCAAGAAACTACTCTCCTCCCTCCCCAAGATGCGGGACCCATCCGAGGTCAAAACCGAAGCAGCTTCCGCATCCGAAGAGACAAAAGCCGACACCATCGCGTCCCTCATAGACAGACGCGATGTCGTCAACCGAGACACCGCCCTCCACCTAGCCGTAAAGCTAGGCGACGAGACCTCAGCAGAGATGCTAATGTCCTCCGGAGCTGACTGGAGCCTCCAGAACGAGCAAGGGTGGAGCGCGTTGCAAGAAGCTATCTGCTGTAGAGAAGAGAGGATCGCTATGATTATAGTAAAGCATTATCAGCCTCTTGCTTGGGCTAAATGGTGCAGGAGGTTGCCTAGGCTTGTGGCTACTATGCATAGGATGAGAGACTTCTACATGGAGATCACTTTCCATTTCGAGAGCTCGGTGATACCTTTTATCTCCAGAGTGGCTCCCTCTGATACTTACAAGATATGGAAGAGAGGTGCTAACCTTAGAGCTGATATGACGTTAGCTGGCTTCGACGGTTTCAGGATACAACGATCGGATCAGACTATACTCTTTCTTGGTGACGGGTCTGAAGACGGTAAGGTTCCTTCAGGCTCTCTACTTATGATCTCGCATAAAGATAAGGAGGTTATGAATGCGTTGGACGGTGCTGGCGCGCCTGCCACCGAGGAGGAAGTGCGTCAAGAAGTGGCTGCGATGTCGAAAACGTCCATTTTCAGACCGGGGATCGATGTTACTCAGGCGGTTTTGTTTCCCCAGTTGACGTGGAGGCGGCAGGAGAGGAGCGAGATGGTTGGGAAGTGGAAGGCTAAAGTGTATGATATGCACAATGTGGTTGTTAGTATAAAGTCTAGGAGGGTACCCGGCGCGATGACCGATGAGGAGCTTTTCTCGAATGGTAATAATAATCAAGGGGACGAGACTGAGGGGGAGGATCTTGGTGATGTGTTGACTGAGGATGAGAGGAAGCAGCTGGAGTTAGCTCTCAAGTTGGATTCGCCGGAAGAATCTTGTGAGGAGAGGGAGGTGATGGTAACAGATGGGAACGGGTGTTGTAAACAGGAGAAGAAAGGTTGGTTTAGTGGGTGGAAGAAACGAGAGGAAGGAGGAGGCAAAAGAAGTAGTGTTCCTCCGAGGAGTTCGCTTTGTGTTGATGAGAAAGTGAGTGATCTTCTTGGGGAGGAAGGAAGAGAGATTAAACCGGGCAGGCACTCGACGGTTGAGAGTGTTGTGAGAGATGATTCATCAAAAGCTTCAACATCGGAAGGTAAGAGAAAGGAAGGGAGCAAAGAGAACGAGTACAAGAAAGGGCTTAGACCGATTCTTTGGCTCTCTGAGAGGTTTCCGTTGCAGACAAAGGAGCTTCTTCCGTTGCTTGATATCCTTGCAAACAAAGTTAAAGCAGTTCGGCGTTTAAGGGAGCTTATGACTACTAAACTACCATCCGGAACATTCCCTGTCAAGGTCTGTTGTAAACCTTTAATGCTCACTATCATCATATTAGTCAGTATTGTACTTAGACCTGCGGCTTCGGGTAGTTCGGTTTTCAGGTAGTTCGATTTGACTAAAACTTCGCCAAATTGAACCGTTAAAAGTTTGGTTTCAAAAAGTTTTAGCTAGTTCGGTTAAATTTTTGGTTTAAATTGAATAAAATTCGGAAAATTTTGGTCAATTTTGGTTATGCCGGTTTGGATTTTGGTTAGTTCAGTTCGGTTATTTCGATTCGGATTTTAGTTAGCTCGGTTATTTCGATTCGGTTAGTACTTTTCGGTTCGGTTAAAAATCCCAGCCCTAATTGTTTGGTTTTGCAGTTAATTCGGTTAAATTTTTGGTCTAAAGTGAATAAATTTGGAAAATTTCGGTCAATTTATGTTACGCCGGATTGGATTTTGGTTAGTTTGGTTAGCTTGGTTATTTCGATTCGGTTAGTACTTTTCGGTTTGGTTAAAATCCCAATACTCATTTCAGTTATATTTTATATTACACAGGTTGCTATTCCGGTGATACCTACGATTAGAGTACTAGTTACATTCACAAAGTTTGAAGAGCTAGAACCTATTGAAGATGAGTTTGTAACGCCACCATCAACCCCTACTTCTCCGGTGAAGAACAGTCCTAGAGAGGAAACACAGGCCTCATCAAGCTCATCCTCCTCATCATGGTATCAATGGATGAAAACACCTAGCCAACGTCCATCAACAAGCTCAGGAGGGTTTAATAATGGTAAAGGCGAGAACGATCAAGACCCTTTTGCAATTCCAAGGGGATATAATTGGATAACAGCTGAAGAGAAGAAAAAGAAGGTCCAAGAGAAGAATAAAGCTAAGAAGGGGAAGTCATCTCAGAACAGCTGAAGAAACCACAAGTAAGAAAAAAAATATTGAAATAGGAAAATCTAGCAGATTATAATATAGTGGAGGGGGAAAATAGAGGAATGATGTGGATTTAATGTTGTTGTGACTTTATATATATGCTTATGATTCTTTCTTTTGTCTTTTGGTTTTAAATCGTTGGAGATGATTATTAACTCTGTATCATCATCTTGAAATAAGCTGTAGTTGTTGGTATGAGATGATGATATTGTCATTGGATTATACAGATGCCACAATGTTTTGTTTTAGCATTTACTGCATTGGATTATACAGATGCCACAACCCAAGATTAATGTCCTTGTACCGGACTAATGTAAACCGGGAATTAACCGTTCTCATGAATAACCAAAGTTAACCAGCCGAGTCTAATGTATGTGTATAGAGATTTACCTGATGTCAAACTCTTGAACATGAGCAAAGTCTTTGCCGTGAGCATCAGGCCAGCTTACTTTCCTCTGTTATGTGTATAGTGGAATCTTTTTTTTTTTTGTGTGCAAAAAGTATAGTGGAATAATCTTAAGATTTAAGACCAGGATTATCGGGAGTTTTAGGAGGGGTTTTTAGGTGGGGGGGCCACAGGAAAGGGGGAAAATCGGTCACGGGGAAGGCAAAATAAGGATCGATTTTTGGTGAGTTTTTCAACTGTTTGCGGGCCCCACCGACACGTGGTGGCCCGCAATTAGTTTATCTATTAAAAAAAAAAAAAAAAAAAAAAAAAAATAAGGATCGCATAAGAAACGCATAGCGTTAATCATGCTCTAAGAACAAACCGCTTGTGCTTTACACCGAACATTTCAGCAAGTCAAAAAAATCCAGACGGTGCGCAAAATCATTGAACACACTTTCTTCATTTTTCATTTTTGACTTTTAGAGATCCGTCAACTTCTACTAGCGTCGCTGCTTTCTAGAAAACGGTGGGAAAAATAATTAAAAAATCTAGAGATATGGTTTGGTGTAACATATTCATGAGGATAACTACAAATATAGATTTAAAAAATGGAAATGGAAATATTCAAAATAATACGACCCAACTAAAAAAATCAAAACAGGAAGTGTGAGAATAATGGGGACGATATGTGACGTGGCGACGTTCCATAGGTTTTAAAAAACGACCAACCCGCGGTATTACAGATCCAGTTGACTATAATGAACCAAGACGAGTTCCCGTCTTGGTTCTTTCTTCTTCTTACACAATATAATTATTTCCTCAGACAGAACGGTGTTACCGCTTTTAGGAGAGAGAGATAGAAGAGAGAAAGTTTTGTTTCTTCATTTAGAATCTTGGATAGAAAGAAAGAAAGAAAGATTGTTTTGTGATGATGAGTCTGAGAAGACAAGACTACAACGTTGTTCATAAGCTGCCTCACGGTGACAGTCCTTATGTCAGAGCCAAACATGTTCAGGTAAAATCATAAACGATAATCTAAAATTGATTTGATTGGTTCTTAAGTCTGAAACTGAAACTTTGACATGTTTGGTCAGCTTGTGGAGAAAGATGCGGAAGCAGCGGTAGAGCTGTTCTGGAAAGCGATTAAAGCGAGAGACAGAGTGGACAGTGCTCTTAAAGACATGGCTTTGCTTATGAAACAACAGAACAGAGCTGATGAAGCTATTGATGCTATTCATTCCTTTAGATATCTTTGCTCGAGACAAGCTCAAGAATCACTCGACAATGTCCTCATCGATCTCTACAAGGTATAAAACATTCAGACCAACACCACTCTTGTCTTGTTATTATTGTTAAGACATTAAAATTGTAACTGATGTCGAGCAGAAGTGTGGGAGGATAGAAGAGCAGGTTGAGCTACTGAAGCAAAAGCTTTGGATGATATACCAAGGAGAAGCGTTTAACGGCAAGCCGACAAAGACAGCTAGATCTCATGGGAAGAAGTTTCAGGTCACGGTCCAGAAGGAGACATCTAGGATCTTGGTATGATTATCTCACTAATCTTTAGTTTTGATTAGATTTATTTAAGTTTATTGAAGCTAATGGGCTTATTTGAATGAAACGTGTGTTACAGGGAAACTTGGGATGGGCTTATATGCAGCTAAGGGACTATACATCGGCAGAAACCGTGTACCGTAAGGCTCAAGCGATTGAGCCAGATGCAAACAAGGCTTGTAACCTATGCTCATGTCTCATCAAGCAAGGGAAGCTTGGTGAGGCGAGATCGATTCTCTTTCATGATGTATTAGAGAAGAAAGAAGGGTTTGATGATGATTTGAGGTTGAAGGTTCGAGTTCAAGAGCTGTTGAGTGAGCTAGAGAGACGGGAAGAAGAAGAAACAGATGTTTTAGCTTCTGTGGAATGTGAAGTTGGTATGGATGAGATTGTTGTTGTGGAAGGGTTTGTGAAGGAATGGAGGAGGCCTTTTAGGACAAGAAGAAGACTTCCAATTTTTGAAGAGATCTTACCACTGAGAAATCAACTAGCTTGTTGATGCATATGATTCTCTGTGCTTTTGGATACTGAATAGGAACTTCTTTTTTTTTTTTTTTTTTTTTTGTGTAGAAGAATGTAGTGAATATAGTTTACTTCTTGTAAACTGTTTTGGTGTCCTTCACTTGTTATCACTGTGATGTCAAGTTACATACTCCAAATAGAAACATTATTAGTTAAGACTGAGCAGAATGGTTTAGTGGTACCATTCATTAGTATAGTTTGTGTATCTCTAGGCTATCTACTTTAGTTAAGGAGATGCTCAGTTTTGAGAAATTTGATTCTCACAAAAGCTTTGATGAGTATTGGGAGTATCAATTGCGGACCAGTGTGCTAGTTGCTGGTGATGTCTTTCCATCATCTAGTTTAGATGTGGATTACATCGTTATCTATTTGTCCATGTATGTTTAAGTGCTTTACCTCGAGAATTTGAAAAAGAACAAGAGAATTGCAAGTGTGAATGCAGTGAGAGACCAAGCTACTAGCTAATTGCTTTACGACGGGTTTCTGATCAATTTCTGAGAACATATGATTTTTGTGATAAATCAGTATTCTCTGTAATTTGTCGTAAATTAATGTCGGTACTTTGTCATATAAACTGACAAAAGTTCGTCGCAGTTCTCTCGGTTCGGCATGTCGGCAACTGAACTGTTTCCAACTTTACTTGAACAACGCAGTAATCTGATTCAGATTGAATAGCTTCAGATTTTGTTTTAATCAAGTAAAAGTTATGAATCTGGAAGTAAACTCATTTCAGCCATTTGTAAACATTAATCGATTTCGTTGTGATCCCAAATCTCTATTTTCCCAATTTGATTTCCCTTGATATCTTCAAAGACAGTACAAAATTGTAACACGTGGCCAAACTAGATGTGTCGTTAAGAAAAGAAGGGTCCGGATGCAGAGCTATAAAAACTTTTTGTTTAGATAATAAAATAGGAAAAGAAGATATAAAGCACTATAATATTTCTATCTCGCTCCTATATTTTTTTTCCTTCAATCTCTGTCAAAGAGTTGGTCTTCTGTTGCACAACGGTGTGAAGCGATATCTTCACGAGCTTGTTCTGGATTCGGCTGGCCTCCTCGCAATCGTTCTATCTAGTGATCTCTGCCGCCGGTTTGCAGGGTTTAGTTCCTGTTTCGGACTGGGAATTGGAGGAGGTGGTGCTGCTGCTGTTGGTACTGATTATTCCAATGTGGTCCCAGTTAGTGTGCTCTTTGCCTCTTCCTAGTAAATTCGTTTTTCTTTTTCTCCTCTTTCCTTCTTCCCCTTCCTCTGTTTATTTTATTTAGTGCTTTCAGATTTGTTTTTTCTTTAAACTGACACCACCGCCGCCTCAATTCCTTGCAGTGCCACCATCACCGACGAAACTCCCTCCACCGCCATTGCTGCTGCTCCACCTCCACCATCACGGCGACCGTCGCATCCTACACCAACACAGTCGCATATCAACGATTATTAATTAGATTATAAGTTTTTTTTTTTTTGTTTAATTTTATAGAACTTTTATTTTTAATTTGTTTATTTGTAATATATATTTGATAATTTGAATTTTAATATTATTGTGAATTTTATTTGTATTTCATTAAAAAAAATATATATATATATTTGTTTGTCGGAAGATCATCGCTAATCTTTTTTGGAAGTTCATTGGGATCTTCCGATCACTTTCCGATAATAGTTCCGACAAAATTTGTTAACGGAACGTACCGACTAACTTCCGACAAACCGAGATTTCCGAGACCCAAACTCCGACTAAAATTTGATTGTCAGGAATCTCCGACTAAAATTTGATTGTCAGAAAGTAATAGGTAATGACCATTACCGACCAACTGCCGATTAATACGCTCGTCGGAGTATAAGCTTTATTCTTGTAGTGTAACGGTATAACGATCATCCTCAATTTACCACTTGTTAGATAATTTGTAAGAGAACTAGAAGTATAAATAAATAGATTACAGCGTTCAAAGTAAATAAATAGATTATCAAATGCGTTAATTCTCTTTTAAGCTTCTCAGCCTGTAGTCAGCCATAATCATTATAAGACTGACCAGTGCCAAATGCCAATTGTCCATTATATATTGTTGTCGTTTCTTTCGGTTATTATGCTATGATTTTTTATGACTAGTTTCCAACCAGTTTCCATGATTTGACTGTCTTTTTTTAAACACTGATTGATTACCTAAGAATGAACACAGAGGATTACATCAAAATCTGAAACAAACCTGGAAAGTTATATCTAAAATAATAATACACTTTTTCATACATTTGACTGTCTTTATTCGGACAATTTGGTTTGTTGGATAATTTACTTACTTCCCAATATTTTATATTTAATAAATTTAATATATGATTTTTCAGTTATATTTTATGGTTTGTAATATCATGTATTGGTGTAGGTTTTTTATTTGATTTGGTTTCATTTACAAGCTTGGATAAAATGGCCAAGCTTATTTAGGCAATATTATTTGTTGATAGATAAGTATTATCAATGAGGATTGGTTTCGCCGTTCTAGGGTTTAGGCGATAATATAGGCGATTCCGAAGCTGTAACCCTTCCGACAAGCAACGACCGCCAAGAGGGAGACTACCACACTCTTCTCATTACCGGTGTCCTGCGAAGAGTGCAGACTATTTTGGATTTCTTAGAAACCTTTTCGTAACAAGTTGCGAGCCTTTCCACCGCTTTGATGTGTTTCCGTTTTAGACAAGTTCTACACCTTGCTCTGTGATTTACTGTCACAGTTTCAACCTCGGATGAATCGACTTATGAGAAACCGTGGTAAGGATGAGACGTCGCGTCTGATGAGGAGAAGGATCCAGGAAGAAGAAGAGGAAATCATACGGGTCCAGCTTTTGATAATTCTGATCTGATAGAAAAGTTCAAACTCACCTTGGTAGGCAGGATGTTCCACGAGGATGGTAGGAGAGTGGAGGCCTTATTGAAGCACAATGCCCAAGCGTAGAATCTGGGACGTTGAAGGTAGGGTTCGGGGGACAAACCTTGGAAACAATAAATTCCAGTTTGATTTCGATAAGGAAGAGGACTTGCTCAAAGTTCTACAGCGCCAGCCCTGCCACTTTAACAATGGAGCTTTTCTCTAGAGATGGATCCCAACTATCAAAGAAGATTTCCCAAACACTCTTTCTTTTTGGGCTGTGGTCTCGGGAATCCCAAGCCACTATAAAAAGGAAGAGACTTATCAGAGTGTTGGAAAAACTTTGGGGATCTTCGAGAAAGCAGATGTGGAAGGAGGACGTGTGCGCATCTGCATCAATGGAGACCAACCTCTGAAGTTTGAATGCAAAGTAGGCTTTGATAATGGAGATGTTGTCAAGGTTAAAATTCAATACGAAGACCTCTACCGGCATTGCTTTACTTGCAAAAGGATCTCCCATGAGGAGGGTACATGTCCTGAGCTCACTGATGGACAAAAGGAAAGAAAAAGAGTGGCTAGAATTGATCAAATGGAAGCAGAGGAGCGAGCCAATCGAGAAGCCTTCTCGACTCCCCAACGTATCAGATTGGAGTCGCAACGTAGGGTCTCTCCTGAGACCAAGAGGGGCAGAGAGTCTTACTATAAGGATGATACATCAAACAGAGCATGGAGGAGAACCCCCAGTGGAGAGAAGCGAGACCTAAGGAATAAACTGACGGAGAAACGGGTCACCCATTCAAAAAACGTCTGGAATCGACTTGACTCTGTTACTCCAACACAATATCCAAGAGCAAATGATAGATACCATCCTTATTATCAAAATTCAGGAGGAGTGGGTCAAAGAGATAAGACAAGAGATACTGCCTCGTCCTCTGAGTGGAGAAGGAAAGACCTCAACAAGAATTCTGAAAGAAACAGTGATTTATTTCGGAAGAATCCTTCTCGTAGTCGAGTCTCACCATACTCCCAGAGGACCATCTCTGAGCACTCGAGACCACCGAGCTACAGAGGTAATTACGGGGGTCGGAAATCAAGATCACCACCCAAATATCGAACTGAATGGAGACCAGTTTCAAACCCTAGAAGTGGCGGGAACATGATAAGTACCTCAAACTCAAAAGATCAGGAGGACCGTGACCGAACTAGCGCAAGAACGTGCTCAGATCAGGTCACAGGAAGAGACGGAGGAATTTCAACTGAGACACGTCTGCAGATACTTCAAAGGAGTGCTGAAAATCAACTATATCTCCAAAAAGATAAGAATCAAGGAGAAACCAGTGATTTAGCAGAGCCGGCCAAGGCAACTAACCCTTTCTCCAATGATAACAGCAGTATCTTGTTGGGTGAAAAAGAGAAAGCGCAAGGAGAAACACCAAGGCAAAATGCTTTGCACCATATGGATAAGGAGATAGTACCCTTTAAAGAAACAGAAGGAGAGCAGGAGCTGGCTAACCCCATTGATGATTTGACCGAGGGAGAGATGGAGGAGGAGATGCTAGAAAATGATGATCTACTGGATGAGGACTTCGAAATAAGAACAGGGGAAGCAGACGAGACTTTTGAAGAAGGAGAAATTAAAGCCTTATCCCATCTCTTACCAGACAAGGCAGGCCGACAACAATCTCCAGCCCATGCTCCTAGACCCACGAGAACAAAAGCGGAACAGACAAAGGATAAGAAGGTCGCTAAGGGGAGCAAAGATGATAAGGCGGTCCGAGGTGCTCTGGGGTACACAAACCAGACAAGAAAGAGAGGAGCGAGAAGCCCAGACATCAAAGGCACAGCAGCTTCAAATAAGCTAGCAACCCGGGGAAGGATGTCGCCGAAACCAAAGCAGATGAAACCAGCTAGAGATATGATGATGGCTACACGACAGTCTACAAAGGTCCCTCGTAATGAGGTGTATCTCTCTGCTTCCAGGAGCAGGAAAACAGTGGTTACTTCAGGTTCGGTGGTGTCCCAGAAACTACCCAGTCCTCTCATATGAATGCAATAGCCTGGAACTGTCAGGGGGCTGGTGCGTACCTGACAAAGCAACACTTGCGAGAGTTGCACCGCTATTTTCGTCCTAGTTTTCTTTTTCTTTCCGAAACAAAAAAACAATTTTAATTTTTTGCAAGACTATAAGTTTGAATTTGGTTATGATAATTTGTTCACCGTAGAGCCAGTGGGGCGAAGCGGTGGAATTGCTTTGTTTTATATGAATGATGCTGAATTGAAGGTGGATTTTTCAAATGAAAGAATGATTGATGTTGAAGCAAAGATCGAAAGCAACAAAGTGTTTATTACCTTTGTGTATGGAGATCCGGTAGTTGAATGCCGCGAGGATGTTTGGGAAAGACTTATGCGGATAAGCTTCAGACGGCAAGGAGCTTGGCTAATGGTGGGCGACTTCAATGAAATCACCAGTAACTCGGAAAAAAGAGGAGGTCGCAAAAGATCAGAAGCGTCCTTCCTTCCTTTCAAGAACATGATATCAACTTGTGGTATGATTGAATTCCCACACACTGGAAATTTCTTTTCATGGTCAGGCAGAAGAAGATCAGGGAGAGTTCAATGTCGCTTAGACCGTGCACTTGGAAACGAAGATTGGCACCAAGTGTTTTCCCACACTGATGTGGAGTATCTACTTAGATGGGGATCTGACCACAGACCTGTTCTGGCCTTGTATATACGCTGCTTTCACTGCAAGTCGTGAGGTGTTCCAAGTGAGCTGTGCAAAGGAATGATGTGCTTAGTTTCTATAAACGAAATCAGGTTGATACTGATATATAAACTAAATGTTTAGTGCTAACCTGAGAGCCTCGGACATCCTTGAAGATTTTTTTGTAGAATACCGACATGACTACTGGCTGTAGATACGATCTATGTTTTTACATGCAAAGGCTTTTCGTGACTCAGAATCTTTACTCTTGACAGCTTTAGACAAAGTGTAGCTCTTCAACTCCCTGAGACAAAAGCTGATTATTATGTCTCATAAATTGATCCTCTTCAGCTTGTTGATGATGTTTTGCTGAGTTAGGCTGCTCATTTTCGCGTTTATGAATAACTTGAAAGTTCTTGTATGATTACTGCTTATAAACAATGAAGTTAAGGTAGTATACAATGGATTGGAACTTGGTCTAACACTTGCAATGAAATAGTGTGTTTTGATTTATTAATTTGGATCTTAAGTCAGCAGAATCATGCTCTTCAACCAGGTTAACTTTAAGCCATCAGATCAGAGTATCAGAAATTCTTACCCCCATTCGGATATCCAAAACATTCATTACAGTTACAACTTTTCTTTTGTTCATGACAAACACAACTTTTACATTTATACATACATAAGGAACAAAAGATCCATCACTAACCTTTTCTGCGACGAACACCATGTCAACCCCAATTAGCTTTCCTCCATTCTTAACATTCTAGATCCCCAAAACCAAAGCAGAAGTGTGACCGCAACCTGCTTACTACGCCCTGGCTTCAATTCGGAGAGATGGATTTGGGAATTTGCCATGACCGGGAGGTTCGAAATGGGGTAACGCAAAGGAGATAAAACCATTATGAGTTTCTATTTTGTTACTAAGTCCTTATATGCAGAGATCCTCCACGTTAAAGAATAGATTGTCGAACTGAATTGAAGTTAACTTAGTTGCAGTCACTGATGTCTGCTATTTTTTGACATCTGTTAACAATTTATTTTAAACACTTGCTACTGAATGAATACAGCTAAAGTAAAATACACATTTATATATATGAACAGATTAAACGAAACAAATGTTTTAAGCTAACAAACACCACTCTAATAAGCTTTACGCATTAGACATCATCTGTAACACTTAGGCTACTTCAATATAGTGAAGTCTAGAGCTTTTTAAACAAAACACTAAAGAGCTTATATACAAATAAATATATAGAAAGTATAACAATAATATGTAGCATTTCTCAAAAAAAAAATCACTAATCTGTAGCAACGGATATAAAAAAAAGTAATGTAGTCTCTCCTCCCTCTTGTACAGACAACACTACAGTAATTTAAATACTCTTCTATTTCCACTATTTGAGCAAAAACTTCTCATTGAGACACCTTGCCATATATCCCATTCCATCCACACTAAAATGCACCGTTGATCCCACGATGCTAACCTTGGATAAGCATGCACTATTGTTGTTTTATCGTCTTTCACTTCGACCTGAAGTATAGACTCTAATTTCCACAATAACTTCCCATTGTTGGACTAAACACTACTCTGCTAACTCACAGTACAACCTAATCTCTTCAAGCTTTTATTTCCAATCAAGAAACTGGTCTATGATCTCTTCTATCTTTGCTTTCTTCACCAACTTTTTCGCACATTTGATCAATTCACTTTCTTGAAATATATGGATCAATGAGTAGTGTCCCGCATAGTACCTTAAGAATCACTGCAAACAAAGAGAGTAAACATCAGATTTCCTCAGTAATTGGTACCTGGTCAAGTACATAACCAAAACTTCCTTTCACAGCTAGACTCACATATGTCTGGTCAAGATATGGACCAGTCTTAGGGAGTCCCAATTCTGAAACTTTGGCCATGAACTTCTCATCCAAGAGAACGTTAGCAGATTTCACATCGCGTGTGTGATGGCTCTTGCAAAACCTGTATGGAGATAGTCCCTCTAGCTGCACCAACACATATCTCCAGCTTGTGTCTGCAGCTCACTTTGGGTTATCCAAGTCATAATATGGTTCTTAAGCGTTCCTTTTCCATATACTCGTACACCATGATCATCTTGATGTTCTCATTGCAGTACCCGATTTAAGGAACCAAATGCATGTGTCTTAACTGAGACAGTATATCGATCCCTATCATGAATATTATTGATGCCAAGCGGGTTAGTATTTCTGTGTGTGGAAAAAGATACTTTACATTATGGGTTAGTAACAAAATATAAGTGTCAGTAGCATCGACAGTGACTAATAACTATTATCCTAAGCACTTTCTAAAACTATAAAAGAACATTGTGCAACATAGAAGAATAGAAGAAGATTTACAAATATTCACAGAATAAAGCTGTCAGTGAGATCTCCCTATAAAGCAACAATCAACCTGCACAAAAAATAAAGAAACAAATGTTCTGTATACATCGACAAAGAAAAAGATATGCATAACAGCACCCCACTGGAGTCATGATTTCTCCAACAACAATTGGCTTTATCATCACAAAGTCTAAATTAAAGAAAAATAAGCAAACATAATAAAAGAGAGATGCATCAAACAGGACGCACCAGCCACTCTCGAGATGTTTCGTACATCAAAAGTCTCCCTAGTTCTGCTATTGCATTCCCTGAAAGAATGCTCAAAAGAACTAAGGTTTCAAAGAAAGACATATACTTTACGTAGGAAACTGAAAACATGTTCCTGTATACTCATTTTTAAACTCAATAGTACAACCTAACAGTGGATGTATCGGTACAAACCCTGAAATCAAAATTATATATACTCACTGAAAATAGGAGAGGGAGTTAGGCAAGGGAGAAACCAGATCTGTTAGCTCATCAAAATCGGTTAGATCACTAAACCGGATCAGGAAAGGAGAGTTTGTCAGCCTGTAATTCTGAGTACATCGAAACCGGAGAGGAAAAACATCTTCCCGGCGGCGAGCTTAGACCGGAATCTCGGAAGGCGGTTAGCATAGATAGTGGCTTGCATTATGGTCGCCTGCTCAGAATTGATATTTCACAAAAACAAAATTCAGACAGAGGAGCAAAGCAAAAATATACAAAATAGCAACAAAAAAAAAAAAAACTTACTGTCGACCCACATCAGGTCACCGCCGCGTTTCACATTCTGGGCCTCCCAGTATCGCAAGAGCCTAGCCTCGACGACGGATGAGCACTTGCCGCCGGACTTCAGATCAGAAAAGAAAACTCTGGTATTAGCCATATCACAGTGAATTTAATAGAGATGAGAGAACTGAGAGATATGAACAGAGTATGAGCTCTAGCAGAGCAGCACCCACCTCTATTTATACTGTTTAGAGACCGCCTTTCACAAATCATTGAAGATGAATCGTGGAGGGATGATCAATTCGATTTACCACACAGCCATTAATAAACCGTTTCAGATCGAATGAAGAATCGCAGGAGTCCCGCATCACGGCCGCATCGTAGAAGAAGATCAGATTTCGTTTTTTTTGTCTCCGTAATTGTCATTAACAGACTGGACCGAGTCGACGAAACAAAAAAGAAAGCCCAAGACAACTCCTTTTAATGAAACGACGCGGAGAGAAGGTGGACACGTGTCGCGACCGTACGAAGCGAGTTTCCTAGGTGGAATCCAACGTGGAAGCCCTAAGGAGGGAGTAAACTTAACTTTATATGTAAAGAAGATCTCTAATTACATTTAAATAAGAAAAATTTGTTAGAGATTTAAATGAATTTTTACAACGTTTAAGTGAACTACTACAATTGTTTAGATGAACAATTACAACTTATTAAATGAATCATTGCAATTATCAGTGATTACAATTCTTTTTGGTGATCGACCGTGGCAATTTTTTTGTGTAATGAACAATTGTTGGTAATTGTACCTTTTGTGATTTATAGTATTTGGTGCTAAATTTTGATAATAAATAATTGCAACTTTTGGTTTTAACCATTATTGGGAGAACTCGTGCTAATGAAATTTAATACACAAGCAGAATGAAAAATCATGCATGGTTTAAACGTCACTTTCCACAAAACTATGCTAAAAATTAAAGACCTAATATGAACCAACTGTTCCAGATGCAAAAATACAGAATGACTAAATAACAATGGTAGGAGTGTTCAATGACAATGGTACAACAACCTCACCTTTAATTGCATTCCAAGTAACTAAACGCAACCTAACTTTTGGTCTAACTACTAAAGTTTGATTGTTGATAGAACATTGAGGAGTAGACAAAATTTTTTTTGCATTAATAAACAATGTAGACAAGACAAACTATAATCTTTGTAGTCAAACATCCCACATTGGATACAAATGGAATAAATCAAAACTTTATACGATCATATGGCGCCCAAACTATTGACATATGTAGCATGAAATATATAGCCAGATAGAGATTCTTGTCGAGTAGTATCTGATATATTAGGAAATATATAACATTCCATATATTGAACAAATACCCTAATGACTCCAGTGTATATATACTTTACATAATCTAATATATGAAGGCAAGGGTTTTACCAAGTTTTATGGTATCAGACGCCAAACCTTAATCTCCTAGCCGCCCTTCTTCTTCTTCTTCTTCTTCTTCTTCTTCTTCTTTCTTCGATCTACAATCTCTTCTTATGCTTTCCTCATGGCTCAAATAACTAACAAAGCATTCGGTGTTACACACATCAAGTCATACATTCCCCTGGTTCTAGACATGCAAAAGATGAACTACGATGCATGGCGTGAACTGGTTGAGACCCACTGTCTCTCCTTTGGTGTTTCTGGCCATCTAGACGGGACTTCCCTCCCCGCAAACGCTGAAGATACACCATGGAAGGAACGTGACGGTCTTGTGAAGATGTCGATCTACGGAACCATCTCCTCTTCTCTCCTTGATATGGTATTGAAGACTCGCTGCTCTGCTCGTGATCTATGGGTCATAATCGAAAACCTTTTCCGCGACAACAAAGAAGCATGGGCAATCCAGCTTGAGAATGAGCTTCGTACTCTCACCATTGGCGACATGTCTATCCACGACTACTGTCAAAAACTCAAGAACCTCACAGATCTACTCGCCAATGTAGATTCCCCTGTTACTGATCGTGCTGTTGTAATGCACATGTTGAATGGTCTCTCGGAGAAGTTTGATAACATTCACAATGTTATAAAACACAGATCTCCATTCCCAAGCTTCTCAGTGGCTCGCTCCATGCTTCTTATGGAGGAAGATCGCATCAGCAAGAACACCAAGAGCTCCACACCTCAAGTCCTTCATGTTGCTACTACGCAAGCCGATGCTCCATCCCCTCAACCTAGCAACAATCGCGGAGGTCAGCAACCACAACAATACAATCATGGTAACTATCGCAACAATCAAAACATAGGCCGTGGCAGAGGACGTAACAACAACTATCGTGGACGTGGCCGCAATAACTGGAACAACAACCAATCTGGCTGGGTGCAACAACCTCCAGCATAGCAATCACAACCACCTCAGCAGTACTGGCAACAACAAAACTGGCAACAAAACCAGCAGCAATGGCGTCCTGGTCCGATGGCATATCAAGTCACTGCAACTCCATCTCCTAGCGTTGGCATACTTGGTCCATTCCAGCAGAGTGTAAACAATCAACCACTGATGCCAACTACCATTCTGCAGAGCCTTGCTCAGGCTTTTGGCACAATGACTATGCAAGAACCTCAGGACTCCGGCTGGTATTTTGACTCCGGCGCCACGGCCCACGTCACGTCTCAACCAGGTACCCTCTGTTCTCTTTTTAATTCAAGCAAAACGCCTTCTATTCTCGTAGGTGATGGTACCTCTCTTCCTACTTCTGCCATTGGTTTTCATTCCATTCCCACCTCAAAACGCCCTTTGCATCTTAATAACATTCTTGTCTGTCCGTCCATCATAAAAAATCTCATCTCTGTTCGTCAATTTACTAAAGACAATTGGGTTTCGATTGAATTTGATCCTTTTAGTTTTTTTGGTTAAGGACTTGACGACTCAAACACCAATGCTCCGATGTAACAGCCCCAGACCTCTCTACTCCATTGACATCACAGCTGCAACATCTTCTTCTCCGCAAGCTTTTCTTTCTTCTACTGCAAGCTCCACGGTGTGGCATCGTCGTCTTGGCCACCCCGGCAATAATGTCTTGCAATCTCTTTTATCTTCTGACTTAATTCATTTCTCAAAAACAGATCATTATTTATGTCATGCTTGTCAACTTGGGAAACACATCAAACTTCCTTTTGATTCAGTTATATTAGATGTTTTTGAACCTTTTCAAATTATTCATTCAGATGTTTGGACCTCTCCGGTTCCCAGCATCGGTGGCAAAAAATACTATGTCATCTTTCTTGATCATTGTAGCCATTACATTTGGGTTTATCCACTGAAAAAGAAATCAGAAGTTTTCTCAGCTTTCATTCATCTCTCAGCTTATATTCAAAACCAATTTGGCTGCAAAATCAAATCACTTCAATGTGACAATGGTGGTGAGTATAACAATAGCCAATTTCTAAACTTCTTCTCCTTAAATGGAATTACTCACCGCTTTTCTTGTCCCCACACCTCTCAACAAAATGGCAAGTTTGAGCGCACTCTACACACATTAATCAATTTTGTACGGTCTCTTCTCTTTCAAGCCAACTTGCCTCCGGGTTATTGGGTAGAAGCTCTTAACATGGCTGCTCATCTATTCAGTCTTCTTCCATCTACAGTCATCAAAAATGAAATACCTTTCACCAAGCTCTTTCATAAACCCATTTCCTATAACCACCTTCGAGTCTTTGGCTGTCTATGCTATCCAAATCCCACATCGACAGCAAAACACAAGTTCTCTCCTCGTTCAACAGCTTGTGTCTTTCTCGGTTTCTCTACTTCTCATAAGGGATATCAATGTCTAGACTTAATTACTCGGAAGGTAATCCTATCTCGTCATGTCATTTTTGACGAAAACATTTTTCCTTTCTCCACAAATAAACCATCCTCTTTCGAAACAGAATCTCATGATATCTCACCTCCACTTTCTTCTCCTCTGCTCCGTGAGATAATCACAACTTCCCCTCCTCCGATCCCAAACACAACTCAACCACCACCTCCAAACAACCCTCCTGCTGTTCCACCTTCAACTCATCCTATGGTGACTCGCAGTAAACGAGGAATTTCCAAACCTCGTCAACCTCTCTCTCTTACAGCTCAAGCAATCTCACCCTTACCTACTTCTTATCTTCAAGCTCTTGAGGACCCTCACTGGCGAGATTCTATGCATGAAGAGTATGATGCTCAGATTAAAAAGGGAACATGGTCACTGGTTCTGCTCAGATTAAAAAGGGAACATGGTCACTGGTTCCCAGACCAAACAATGTTAATGTTGTGCGTTTAATGTGGATTCACAGGTACAAGTATGACTCGGAAGGCAATCTAGTTCGTCACAAATCACGTATGGTGGCTAACGGCTGATCACAACAACCCGGCATCGATTGCGACGAGACTTTCAGTCCTGTGGTTAAGCCAGTAACCATAAGACTTGTACTCGACATTGCTATATCCAAGAACAGGCCGCTCCACCAACTAGACGTCAAGAATGCCTTCATCAACAGTGATCTTCAAGAAACCGTCTACATGCATCAGCCGTTAGGTTTCAAAGACGAAACCAAACCAGATCATGTCTGCTTGTTACACAAGGCGCTCTACGGCCTTAAACAAGCCCCGCGCGCATGGTATCAGCGTTTTGCTACTTTCGCTACACGAGTGGGCTTCAAACAGAGTAACTGCGACTCCTCTCTCTTCGTTCACCACAACCGCTCCGACATCGCATATCTCTTACTCTATGTCGACGATATTCTCCTCACTGCTTCCTCTTCAGCTCTTCGCGACTCCATCATTGCATCTCTCAACGTAGAATTCACCATGACTGATCTCAGACAGCTTCATTATTTTCTTGGCATCACGATCAAATACAACAAAGCGAATCTATTTCTACAACAAAAGACATATGCCATGGAGATTCTACAGAGAGCAAACATGTCGGAATGCAACTCTTGCACCACTCCAGCGGATGCTCGAGGTAAACTCTCCGACGAAGGAAGCCCGCCGATGTCAGATCCCACGCTCTATCGAAGTCTCGCCGGTGCCCTCCAATACCTTACTTTCACTAGATCGGATATCGCCTTCGCTGTTCAACATGTGAGCCTCTTTATGTATGCACCTTTGGATTCTCATTACAATGCTTTAAAGCGCATATTGCGCTACATCAAAGGGACACTGGACCACGGTCTGCAGCTCACGCCCAACACTTCTCACACGCTCACCGCCTACTCAGACGCTGATTGGCCAGGATGCCCAAACACGAGACAGTCAACCTCAGGCTACTGCATCTTCCATGGAGACAACCTCATCTCCTGGTCTTCTAAACGCCAGCAAACCGTCTCACGTTCAAGCGCAGAGGCAGAATACCGTGGTGTTGCCAATGACGTCTCTGAAGTTACGTGGATCAGAAACTTGATGCTCGAGCTATACTGTCCATTGCGAACCGCAACAATAGTCTACTGCGACAATGTTAGTGCCGTCTATCTCTCAACCAATCCAGTTCAACATCAACGTATGAAGCACGTCGAAATAGACACTCACTTTGTTCGCAAACGCATCGCCATTGGTCACGTTCGAGTGATACACGTACCTTCAAGCCAATATGCGGATATTTTCACCAAAGGTCTACACTCACCTCTCTTCTTGGACTTCAAATCCAGTCTTCGCGTCTCCAAAGACCCGACTTCGACTGCGGGGGAGTGATAGATTAGGAAATATATAACATTCCATATATTGAACAAATATCCTAATGACTCCAGTGTGTATATACTTTACATAATCTAATATATGAAAGCAAGGGTTTTACCAAGTTACGGTATCAATGTATCATCATCAACAACAGGAATGAGTGTATCTATTGTCTTATAAAATCACTCATATTCTAGGCTTTGCAGTGAGTTATATCCAAACTTTTTGTGGCTAAGGTTTGTGACTGAATATAGGACACGGATTAGTGGTGGATTTGTAAAAAAAGATAGACAGAGAGACCGACACTCTGTGTTACTCTTCGACACTGGCACCTGAAACTTATCGTAAAAGTAATTTATTACGACCTTTTGCCATCCGCAAGGCCCACGAGTTTCTTGGCCGGATCCGGGTAAAATCCAAATGGATCTCGAGATTTGGTCTTTAGGTTTCGAAATTGTCTTCTAGTCCTTAAATTCTAGGTTTTATTATGTCCATAAATGACCCTCATCTCTTAAAGTGAATGACTACTTTGCCCTTGACTTCTTCTCTACTTTTTCTTTTTCCTTTCCCCCACTTTAGTCTCATTTTATTTGTTGTTTAGTCTTATAATTAGATCTCTATTTCCTCGCGACAGCACCATTAAAATCCTCTGATCGGATCGAGCCGAATCGAGGATTTAGAGTTCGAAAAAAATGGCGCAGCAATCGCTGATCTACAGCTTCGTCGCTCGAGGCACGGTGATCCTCGTCGAGTTCACAGATTTCAAAGGCAACTTCACCTCCGTCGCTGCACAGTGCCTCCAGAAGCTCCCCTCTTCCAACAACAAGTTCACTTACAACTGCGACGGCCACACCTTCAACTACCTCGTCGAAGATGGATTCAGTGAGTCATCACGCAGATTTTGATCTATAGCTTCTTACGTTTTACACCACTCGCTGCTTGCCTCAGATTGTAATCGTCTAGTGTTGATTTGTAACAAACTTTTTAGGGTTTAGATCTGATTGTAACTGAATCAGATTCATATTTAAATCAGTGCCACGTGTGTGAGATTGATTTGGTTTCTTGTTTGCGTTGTTAGCGTATTGTGTTGTTGCGGTTGAGTCTGCTGGGAGGCAGATTCCGATGGCGTTCTTGGAGAGAGTGAAGGAGGATTTTAACAAGAGATATGGTGGTGGGAAGGCTGCCACTGCGCAAGCAAACAGCTTGAATAAAGAGTTTGGGTACTTTTTTTTGCTAATGTTGTTTGATTCTCTGTTTCGTTAGTCTTTGGATTGACTCTGTTTTGGTTGCTTTTGAAAGGTCTAAGCTGAAAGAGCACATGCAGTATTGTATGGATCATCCTGATGAGATTAGCAAGCTTGCTAAGGTGAAGGCGCAGGTGTCTGAGGTTAAGGGTGTTATGATGGAGAACATCGAGAAGGTTTTAGTCTGAACTCTTTCTTTGTGTTGATATAACACACGTTTTTCTGTTAAATGATTTATGGAACTTAAATTCATTTGTTGTAGGTTCTTGACCGTGGTGAGAAAATTGAGCTTCTGGTGGACAAAACCGAGAACCTTCGCTCACAGGTTAGACTCTCCTGCAGACACGAAGCTGGTTCACCATGTTGACTTATCTCTTGTTTGATTAAACTCGGATCTGGTGCAGGCACAAGATTTCAGAACAACGGGGACGCAGATGAGAAGAAAGATGTGGCTTCAAAACATGAAGATAAAACTCATAGTTCTCGCCATCATTGTCGCGTTGATTCTCATTATCGTGCTCTCTGTTTGCCATGGCTTCAAGTGTTAAAACTCTCTGGGGGGGTACATGGTACTGCCTTTTCTTTTATTGTTCTATCGTCATTATCATTCTAAATGTTTTCCGCTTGAATTGGTTTTTGTATAGATAGACATATATGTATGCTTCACATTTGCTATATTGCTTGCACCTGGTAACGTTAATCCCTCGCGAAATAGTATTTGCCAAGAGATCGAAAACTATTAGCTGATTTTGTGGACTAATGACTGCTTATGATGATGATATTAATTTGATAATGATGATGATATTGGCATAGCTCATGAAATGTCTAAGGTATATGATATAATTAATAGATTCAAATCGAATACATTTTCTCTGCACCGTCCGGTTCCGACCACCTCCGAGGAGCAACCGTATAGGCTTTAGTGAAACCCATAGACAAGACACGAAAGCCCCTCTTGTATACATAAGCTCTTGTCTTGAACAAAGGTTACGAACTATAGTCGACACGAGATACAAATCCAACAATATCAACTTGATAATCACGATGTTACAAATTCGAAGTAGTCAATATTGTATCCGGCAAAGCTCGTCACTCTCTTTGGGCTATATTTGATAAATGGGCTTAACTTAATGGGCCTTAAAACCTACTTCTACGGCTTTCCCGCCAAAAACTCCTCATTTCCGCTTAAGCTCACCACCAGATTCCGATTTGCCACTTCTGTTCTCCGCCGCACACCAATCCCTAGATTAGGAAATGGAATTCGATATCCCATTGCCGGAGGAGCTTGAGCTTCTCGAAGCCAACTCTTACTATCCCGAAGAAGAAGATGATGACTACCTAAACTTCGAGGAGGCGCCGTATCCTTACCCAATCGACGGCGATGAAGAAAAAGAAGAAGAAGAAGAGGAGGAGATCGCGCAGAAGGAGTCTAATCTCCAACAATCGGAATCTCCTGATATCAACGGCTGTAAACGACCCAGGAGTCTAGTGTCCGATCCGATTGTCAATCTCGACGAAGCTTCTGAGAAGAGAAGCAAAGTTAATGATAATCGAGTAGAGATGGAAGACGAGGAATGGCTGCGATTCTCTCCGGTTAAGGAAGCGGTACAAATCATGGAGGAGGAAGAAGAAGTCATTTCCCAGGAGACTGTCTTGTCCAGGTTACTACTACTGTGCACGAGACTTACCGAGTTGAGAATTTTTTATTTCTTTTTTTAGTAATTTCGTTGTTGGGATTTTCAGATACGCTTCTGAGATAGACGGGGAATGCTTTCCGATTACGGCACCGGACGGAGGAGACAGGGTTTATGCGAAATTCTCTCGAGCTTTGGGAGATGAAGAGGTGAAGAGATTCCATCTAAAAGCCAAATCTAACGGTACCAAGTTTTCAATTAAGACATTTTTCCATAGTGTATCTTAAATGAATTAGTTTTGTGTATTATTGGTTTAGTAGAGATTTGACTAAAGCGCAAGGACATAGGTCGTATGATCAGTTTAGCTTTAGAATATGTTATTCACTGGTCTTAGGCTCATAGCTGTGTATGTAGGAACTTTACTCTGGACAAGGTTCGGGACTCCATTTCGATTTCTTTATGGAGGCATACAATCTTCTGGCAAGAACTATCTTCCTCAGAAGTTTAGAGTTTTAATCTTTAGCAGGTCTTATCAAAGATCCTATCAGTGTTCTTCTACAACAATCAGAAAATGAGTCATTTAACAAGGTAAAATTTCTTATTATTTTTTTCAGTTTCAGGCTGTTTTCTATCTTGTCTGGTCCGTTCTCAAAAAGTTATTGGTTTTATCATTGTAAAGCGCTCATTAATAATTGTCTGTATGTGAGCCATAGCTAGCATGTGCATAGTATTTAGCAGTTGTGGATGATAATTGTGTCCCCTCATGACCAGTATATGTTTTCTTTTGACATTGAAGGCCTTGCAAACTAGTTCCGAGGATCAGAATGAAGCCATGACTGCAGAAACTTCTGTAATGCATGAAAAGCGCTGGGTGGACAAATATTCTCCGAGCTCATTTACTGAGCTTCTCAGTGATGAGCAGACCAACCTGGAGGTATTTTGCATGTTTTGGTAAAGTTTTGTGTAAATTAGATGAATCAGGAATCAGTAGTTGATGTTCTAAATGTTATGTGCAGGTTCTTCTATGGCTTAAGCAGTGGGATGCTTCTGTTTTTGGATCTGAAATTAGGAGCACGACGGATGAAGTACTGTCAGCTTTGAAACGACATTCTACACCAAGTCATCGTCAAAAATCAGATTCAGCTTTCACGAGGAAAAAAACATTTCAGTAGATGGAGTAAGGAAAGTTCTACATATCCTAAAGATTCAGACGTGAGCAATAGCAACACTACAGATAATCATGACATGAGGAACAAAAAGTCAAAACTTATTGGTCCTCCAGAGCAGAAGGTGTGATAATCTGATTTAGACTTCAAACTTTTTTCACTAATAGGATGTTTCTCATTGTATTATACTACACTATGAATCGGCCTTAAATATTTCATCTGCTGTTGCAGATCCTTCTGCTTTGTGGGCCCCCAGGGCTTGGAAAGACTACACTTGCTCATGTTGCAGCTAAGCATTGTGGATATCGCGTTGTTGAGGTATCCCCTATATACTAAAGCACAAGTCACTCTACCAATAAAATTTTGACACATGGAATATGTTTAAAAATTAAAGAAAAAATACAAATGCATAAAAAAACTTAAGGGCATAACGTTTAGTAACCGATTTGTTAAAAAAAAATTTACTAACTGATTCCTACTTATTTTATATATAAAATAAAAATAAAAATTAAAAAATTCTTTATATTTCTCTCTCTCACAACTTCGTTGATCACACGATTTTTAAACTGTTACTCAGTTATTGTAGAAGAGGTTTGACTCGCTATTGTTGTAAATCATCTCTACCAGCATTAATGTACGTTTCTAAATTTTTGGCACATGACACTAAACACTTTTAAAAAATAATTCATATTTACTTTCTAGATCAAACCAAACATCAAGTAGGTTTTCCTTTTTACAAAATATGTTTTATGCAGCAAAAAAATATGTGATAATCTTATAGAAATATTATACATGTTTACTTTCAGATCAATATACACTTTTTATTTTTCTTATATAATGTTATTAAATTTTGTATATTTTTTCTTAAGCAAAAACTTTGAAATAAATATACTAATGAAGACAAGAGTAATAAAAAACCAAAAATATACATAAAAAGAACGAAAAGATTACAAGAAATACCGACTTCAATTAGCTACAAAATATGTTAATATTTTATTTGCAATTTATGGAAGAGATATGTTTTTCTGAGTTTTCATATCCAATAATTTTAATTTTTGAATGTTGAATATATCTTGATTCCATATCGAACGTCCCGGTGCGAAGCACGTGAGATCACTAGTTCTTGTATATCCCACAAGCCAAATTCATAAATTTGCTAGTTAAGTTCTTGACTGTTAGGATAAGCGGGGGCATATCACTGTTTAATCTCTGATGGTTTTGCATGGAG
Source organism: Brassica napus (assembly GCF_020379485.1). NCBI lineage: Eukaryota > Viridiplantae > Streptophyta > Magnoliopsida > Brassicales > Brassicaceae > Brassica > Brassica napus. The sequence continues at coordinate 1,285,435 of NC_063451.1, read as the reverse complement.
GACATTGATTCATGTTCATTAACTGTGCTGCAGCAATTTCTTGGATGTGTATGTTTCTCATTTCTTGTGTACAAGGTTTGATTCAAACTTTTATTTTTGCAGATCAATGCTAGTGACGAGCGATCAGCAGCAGCCATTGAAACTAGAATTCTTGATGTAGTTCAGATGAACTCAGTTACGGCTGATTCTAGGCCTAAGTGTTTGGTATGTGGCTTACTCTATGTTCGCTGGGGACATTTTTCATTATGTCAAATTTGATTACTCAAAGTTTCTTAAAGTAGAAGAGACTGACGATAATTTATGTAGGTGATTGACGAGATAGATGGAGCTCTTGGTAATGGAAAAGGAGCAGTAGATGTTATTCTAAAGATGGTATGTATCTGTATGCTTGTACTGGGCTGGTCATTTGGGTCTCTAAAATTTAGGTTAAGTCTGGCAAATACTGAACTATTAACTCTTTGCTCATTTTACCTTAGACGAAAGATTTAGCTAATTTACTTGCTAGTGCTACACCTCTAGTTCTCTGAATATTTATTGCATTTTTATTTTCGTTTTACATTTGCTTGAAGTCTTAAAGAACAATTTAGGAAACTATGTGATAACATTCTTAGTTTTTAATTGTATCTTCGGTGCATAGGTGTTGGAGGAAAGGAAGAATGCTACAGGCAAGGAAAATATAGATAATGGGAAGACTTCCTCAAAGAAGGAGCGGCGAACAGCACCACTATCAAGACCTGTCATTTGTATATGTAATGACTTATATGCACCAGTTTTTAGACCTCTGCGACAAATAGCGAAGTAAGTTTGACTTCCTATGCACTTTGATCGTCCCCTTTTCCTGTTACATTTTTTTACGTAGAGCATACTGCTTTCAAAATGTGCAATTGTCTTTCATACGTATTGAGTATATCTGCCATCAAATGCTCAATTCTTGATAAACGTTCGCCTCTTAGTATGATGATAAGCTCATGTGCTTCTCTTGCAGGGTTCATATATTTGTTCAACCAACAGTGAGTCGTGTGGTTAATAGGTAACCATATTCTTACTTTGTTGTGCGAGAGAAGAATTCTTTTTTGGGTTGAAAGTCTGTAAACTAAAATGTGATTGAATTTGTAAAAATAGTACCTTAATGATTTGTACGTTACATTAGAATCAGTGAACTATACTCAAATTAATTTCAGTAATTTTCTACCCGTCTTTATTTATCTAGCAACTGCTTTACGAGGCTGAAATGTGCAAATGGCAGGCTCAAGTATATTTGTAATATGGAGGGGATGAAAACAAGATCATTCGGTCTTAGTGCACTTGCTGATTACACTGGTAACTTTCTCCCTTTCCATATATGCTCATTGTGTTCACTTTAATTTGCTTCTCAGTCTGATATATTGTCCACGAGTTTGATCTTATATTATCGTTAGTTATTTAGAGGAGCCTTCCTAAAAGATTCTGCTATTTTTCCCTTTTTCTCTGGCGGTTACAGAATGCGACATACGCTCTTGCTTGAACACACTGCAGTTTCTCAACAAGAAGAATGAAACCCTCAACGTGGTAAGTCATGAGCTTCTTGCTGGCTAAGTGTTTATCCACTCTCAGTTTGATTTAGCAAAACTCCAAAATCTAAATATACTTGACTATACACGTGAGGATAAACAACTATTTTGCGCCTTGCCAACTGAAAAATGTCTTTGCGGGACCTATGAGTGCTAGCTTTCTGTTTGATTCTCCATTCTTGGACATTGATTTTTCTAATATGCTAACAATTGCTTCTTTCTTTTCTTTTAGATCGACATTGGTTCTCAAGTTGTTGGGCGGAAAGACATGTCAAAGAGTCTGTTTGATATCTGGAAAGAGGTAATGAAAGCACAATTACGCGTCGTGGATTGCTTTACTTACAGATCCACTTCATATTATATTCAAGCGTGCTTCTTCTTTTTAGATATTCAACAAGAGAAAAATGAAACGAGAGCGATCTAACGACGCATCTGGCAGTGATGCCAAAAAATTTGATTTCTTACACTCCCTCGTATCCACACGGTACGTAGAATGTAATGATTTTCTCGCATCCTTTACTCCTTTATGTTTAAGTATTCAACTGAATGTGCAGGGGTGATTATGATTTGATTTTCGATGGAATACATGAAAACATCTTGCAGCTTCAGTACCATGATCCGGCGATGGACAAAACAGTACGGCTAATTAATGATTTTCATTGAACTCTCACTGTTTGTTCTGAAGTATTGTTATGTGTAATCCTTTTGACAAAAGGTTAGCTGCTTGGACTGTCTTGGAACTTCTGATTTGCTGCATCGATATATTATGCGCACCCAGCAAATGTCTCTCTACGGTAAAAGCCTTTAAAGCTCAGATGATTATTACGTACTGTGAATAACACTGCTCGTTTTTCACCTTGTGATGCAGTTTATGTTCCTAGCCTGGTGATACCTATACACGGTCGAGTTGCCCATATTCAAAGACCAGCTATTCAGTGGCCTAAGTCATACCACAGGTGATTTTGGTGTCATCTTTATATTAATTAAGAAAAGCATTTCAAGCGTCTCTGCTTACAAGTACTTCTCGATATGAAATCTACCAGATGTCGAACGCTTTTGGTGGAAAAACAGTAGTCCCTGCGGTCTTGGCACCACAAGATACCTCCCTATATTGGGAGGCATTTGTCGATCAAGTCTTTCGTTGAAGACTCTGTTTCCCCGCTATTGCATATTCTTTCTCCCCCAACTCATAGACCAGTATGTCTTCATTTGCTTACTCCAAGATCTCTTTTCATATTAGCCTAATGCTCTTCTAAGGATAACATCTTGCTGCGCTCCGCAGGTGGCATCACATTTGCTATCAGAGAGGGAAAAGGATCAGCTGGCGAGTTTGGTCATGCTTATGCATTCTTATTCTTTAACTTATAAGACTGTGAAACTTGATCCTGCTCTGAGTAACCCCAGGGAGAGCGCTGCGTCAGATGCTTCAGTCCTTGCTTTAGATCCACATCTATTTGATTTCATAAGTTTCAAGGTTTTGCTTCTGCTTACTTTGTCTTAGCATCTAACCACTACATTTTTGGCTTTGGGGATAACACTAATCGTCTTTCCAACACTTGAGAGGGTCGCCAAATTAAACATCACGTACTCACCTTAGCAATGAAACAAGTGTTAGTACATGAAGTAAGTCTCGAATCTTCTTCGCTATAATTCGTTATAAATTGTTGTGCCTTTTAAGCTGCATGAAGATCTTGATTGTCTGGTTTTCACATAAATGTTAAAAACTCAGGTTGAGAAGCAGAAGATACTACTGCAAGCAAGTGAAGGAAGGTCCGGGATCTTGAGCAAACCCGAGATTAAGAAAACAAATCCAGACTTAGTCAGGAAAACTATAGCTGCGTCAAATGAGAGTCACAGACATCCAGTTACCTCGAAACCTCCATCAGTCTCAGTTGCAAATGCCACCACTTCAAAACCCAAATCTAGTGATGTGAAGAAAGCATCTCGCAACGCCGTTAATTTCTTCGACAGGTACTTACTTGGGAGGATAATTTTTCTCAGCTTGGAACTTGTTTGTACTTCATGATTTAGTGTCATGATGATCATATATACTAATTGCAATGGTTTGTGTTTGTAAAAAGAGGTTTAGGAAGTCGAGGAAAGATTATGAAGATCCAGAGGATGTACAAAAGAGAGCAACTGCAAAAAGAAATTCACGCCCTCTTCTCTTCAAGTTCAACGAGGTAATGTCCTAAGTCTAACCCCAAATCAAATAACCTCGTGGAACCTGGACTCTAGGCCTAAATCAAAATATTCATGATTGTACTGAAGTGTGTATATTGCACTTGCAGGGTTTCACGAATGCTGTGAAGAGACCGGTTAGAATGCGGGAGTTTCTACTGTGATCTTCTATTGGGGGAAAGTCTTAAAAAGTTGGTGCAAAATTAAAGTTTTTACTTACTCTTCCGTCCAAAGGGATTAAGTTTTGTGTATAAACTGTAGCTTTTCAATATTTCTAATATTTTTACAATTTTTCTTGTTAATTAAATAATTGTTACTATGTCATGTTTATAGGTAATTATTTAAGGAAAAAAAATACTATTAAATAACAATTGTCCTTTTAAATTTAAAATGTTAGTAAGAAGAGGCAAGAGGGTGTCCGATTCCTAATGCGTGAAGCGAAAAAAATAAGTTAAAAAGGGTATTTATTTATTGGTACAAAGGCCCAAACGTAAAGCCTAATTTAAGAGAGAGCATCTTCGTATACCTTTTGCGTCTGCGACTTTAGTAGTCTACAGATTCAAATTCGAGGTTTTAAAATTAAAAATCAGAGATGATGAAGCATGTCATCGTGGCTGGTGTTTTCGCGATGATGATCCCCTTCGCCTTCCCCGATGCGCTAGCTCCAGCTCTCTTCTGCGTCTTCGTCGCCTTCTGCTCGCTGTTGTGCCTTGCGATAGCATCGAAGAAGAAAAAAACCGCCGATCCCAGGGTTGCGCGACTTATTGAGAACATGGATAATCTCCAAGCAATCGCTCTCATGGCGGTTATGCTCAAACCAGACGCCGCTGAGACGGAAGAGCTCTACGAGGCGGCGGCTGTGACAGAAGAGATCTTGCCAAGCTCTGTGATCTCGTGAAAGAGTTTGGGGATGATCAGAGCCAAGGAAGGAAGGAAGGAAGAGACCGTAGACCGTATCGTATAATATTAATAAGTGTTTTTAGAGTTTGGGGATGATCGTGTTGCTGTTCTTCTATCTCTTTCGTTGTTGGCTGCAAAATCTATAATTACATTTAACAAAATCTCCTTTTATTGTATCTCTTCTTTAATCTAAATTAGGCTTTCAAATCCAAGGATCCTAATCTCATCTTTATGGGTTGCTTTGTCATATTGGCTCTAACAGCAAGCAAGCAAAGCACAACTTGTTTCATATATTTTGACTCTTGATTTCTTCTGCTTACAGTTTGACAAATATTGTTCTGAGTTTCTTCTACCCAAGGACATCATCTTCTTGTTGTTAATATGTTCTGATTGTTGACGCTGCCCAAGGATGTTTGCTTCTTTATAAGCTTATTTGCACTTCTCTACTTGGTATTAAAGGGCTTGCAAACTATTTCTTCAATCTTGCTCTGAGCCAGCCAATTACATTTTGGATTATCCGCATAAATAGTAACCTTTTTTTTATCGAACAACATCTTCCATATTCTTCATAAAATTCAATTTATTTTACATGTTAAAAAGCACGATTATTTGTAATAATGTTTATTTGTAGCAGCTAGTGACTTGTGTCGTTTGTAAAAAGTCTCTAGCGTTGTTCCTTGGTCAAAAAGACCTATAGTTATTCCACTTTCCTGACGTTGCTGAGCTCATCCACACCGTCTCCTCTCTCAAACACCCCGGCTGCTCCCATTCCCGACCCTGCACGGTTTCCCAAAACCATACCTCAGTGAGAGTGAGAGATTGATATTAGATATTAGCTAGTGAGAAATGAACATACCTATGCACATTGTCACTACTCCAAAACGGCAGTCTTTACCACGACGTTTCATCTCGTGCAGCAGCGTTGCAACGCATCTGGCCCCTGAGAAAGTGCAACAGAGTCTTGTTTGTTCTATGGAACTCACTAACCATATGGGGGAACCTGGATGAAGCATATACCTGTAGCGCCTAAGGGATGTCCAATGGCTATAGCCCCTCCATTGACATTGATCTTCTCCGGGTCTAGCCCCAGCTTGTTCCGACAATAAACAAACTGAGATGCAAATGCCTAAACAAACACCGTAGTTTTTTAGACACAGGACATAAGGGGTGGATATAGAAAGAAGAGTTGTTCTATGCTTTTTAACCTCATTGATCTCAAACAAGTCGATGTCATCGAGTTCTAAACCAGCTGCCTTGACTGCAGCAGGAATAGCAGCAGCTGGCCCAACGCCCATAACCGCTGGATCCACACCAACTGCAGCAAATGTCCTGCAATGTGTCAAAGAGTGCTTTAGTTTTTACTCAAATGAAGGTTAATATAAAAAAATATCAAACGTACCTGAATACACCAAGAATGGGAAGCCCTTTCTGCATTGCGACACTCCTCTTCATGAGGAGAACTGCTCCTGCACCATCACTTACTTGGCTAGAGTTTCCTGTTCAAACACAAGTGAAGCACTGAGTTCACAGTTACAAACAAAACAAACAAAAATCTCAGCGGTGTGAATATAGTACCAGCAGTTGTGGATCCGTCTTGCTTAAACACAGGCTTAAGCTTTGCAAGGCCGGAAAGGGTTGTGCTAGGTCGAATCCCATCGTCCACAGAAACTGTTATGGGCTTCTCATCACATGTCTTTGGGTCAACAATCTGAAACGTTAAAAACCAAAAGTCATTAACATGGGGAAAGAGCACTTGACTCATCAGATGAAGTCATCAGGTTGTAAAACAGAATCTACCCTGGTGTTTACTGGAGTTATTTCATCCTTGAATTTACCGGAAGCAGTAGCAGAAGCGGCCTTTCTGTGAGAATCAACCTACACATGTAGCTCCATAAACTAATGCTGGCAGGTAACATCCAAGTACATGCATTAGAAGTAGTTAGAAAGTTTTATTAGAGTTACAGCAGCTTGATCCTGCTCCTCCCTTGAGACACCAAACCGGTGCGCTACATTCTCTGAAGTAATACCCATTGGAAGAAGGCAACTTTGTGCTTGTTCAAACTTCTTCACCTGCAACAACAGAATAGGTAGGGCTTAAAATTTTAAAACATTCAAAGGAGGGAGAGAGAGAGACAAGAGGTACCTTTGGGTTGACTGATCCTTTCCATCCCCTTGGACTAGTTGTCATGGACTCAAGCCCAGCTCCAATACCTGTAATCCAAACCTATTGTCAGCTCAATTCTTCACGCCAACCAAAGGACAGTGACTCCCTTACCAATGTCATAGAACCCTGCTTTGATGGCGGCAGCAACGTCAGCAACAGCCTGAAGCCCGGATGAACACTGTCTGTTCACAGTTCTAATAGGAACAGTTTCTTTCCAACAAAAACATAAAATCATAAGCATAAGATTCTGTACTACAGATCCCCTAAATAAACAAGAAATCTCTCACCGGGGAAGCCAGCATAGAAAGCAGCCATCCTGAACTCAGTGGCTTTCTGAGATCCTGATCCCAAAACAGTACCAACTACAATGTCACCAACTTCACTTGGGTTCAACTTCGTCTTCTCTATCACCGCCTGCCAACAAAAAGCCACGACTTTGGAAAAGAGTGGGGAGAAGCAAAACAGAATTGAAGAAAGACTTAGACATACTCTCAGCACAGGTGCAAGTAGCTCGTCTGGATATGTATCCTTGAAGCTTCCACGTTTTGCCTTGCAAAGTGCTGTCCTTTGTGCCCTGTTGAGTGTTTCATCAATCACAAATAATCTTTTAGAAAATAATTGATTTTTTTTTTTTCAAAAGAAGACCAAAGAAAAAAAGAGAAAGAGAGAAACTTAACGCGACGATGACAACATCATCTCCATACAGAGAGGTCCTCTGATACGCAGCACTGTCTCCCGCTAAGCAAGCTGAGACCTTTCGACAAGGCAACAACAACACATAAACATAAAAGATTAACACTTTGAAACAGAATTGAACAGAAAAATCATGAAAAATTAGCGATCGGAGGAGCTTACAGAGAGAGAAGAAGCCTGGGAAGAAGACGGAGGAGGAGGTCGCAGATGGTGAAGCAGTACTCTTTGTCTCTCGATCGCCTTCTCCATTTTCGCTCAGTTCTGTTACAGAGAAAACTCTAAATCTTAATCAAAACCGTTATAATCAATCAAACAACTGTTTAATATCTCCGGTTAAAATATTTGGTTTATTCCGGTTCAGTATTTAGCTGGTTCTCGCGCCGAAACGACGTCGTCTTTTTCCTTTAGGGTTTTAGATATTTTCTTACATATTTAGCTTCTCTCCTTGCAGAAAAACACTTTCGTCCGTCATTTTTTCTCGACGGCTCGGTTCTCTTTCTCCACCTCTCACCTCGCCGCTTCGTTTCTCGACGTAAGTCTCTCAATTCTTTAGTCTCCTTTGGCTTGTGGAATTGACTCTCTCTGCTCTATGTATTCCCCATTCGGTTCTACTTACCCTGTTTTGTTGTTTCTTATGCGTTTTGGTTTCAATTAGTATCTCCCTAGCTAATCAGTTCTTTACTTAATCAAAGCTTTTAACTTTTATGCTTTATGATGAAGCTTGTGACTTGTTATGTCTATACAGTTTATTACAAAACTATATTACTGTTCTTGGTTCAGTTTTATTACAAAACTATATTGACTTGTTTGATGTCTTTTATTACAAGACTATAATGATTTGTTGGCTGTTCTTTCTTCAGTTTTATTACAAAACTGTAATGATTTGTTTGCTGTTCTCGGTTCAGTTTCATTACAAAACCATATTGACTTGTTTGTTGTTTTGGTTCAGTTTTATTACAAGACCATAATGATTTGTTTGCTGTTCTTTTTTTTTTTTTTTTTTTAATTTGATGTTTTTTTAATTCATATGTGCAGATCAATTAGCAAAAAAATGGTGCAATACAATTTCAAGAAGATCACAGTCGTTCCCAATGGGAAAGACTTCATCGACATCATCCTCTCACGCACCCAGCGCCAGACCCCAACCGTCGTCCACAAGGGCTACAAAATCAACCGCCTCCGCCAGTTCTACATGCGCAAAGTCAAGTACACTCAGACCAACTTCCACGAGAAGCTCTCCACCATCATCGAAGAGTTCCCTCGCCTCGACCAGATCCACCCTTTCTACGGAGACCTCCTCCACGTCCTCTACAACAAGGATCACTACAAGCTCGCTCTTGGCCAAGTCAACACCGCTAGAAACTTGATCAGCAAGATTGCTAAAGACTACGTGAAGCTCCTCAAGTACGGTGACTCCTTGTACCGTTGCAAGTGTCTGAAAGTCGCTGCTCTTGGTCGTATGTGCACTGTGTTGAAGAGGATCACTCCTAGTTTGGCGTACTTGGAGCAGATCAGGCAGCACATGGCGAGGCTTCCTTCGATTGACCCCAACACTAGGACGGTCTTGATCTGTGGGTATCCTAATGTGGGGAAGAGTTCTTTTATGAACAAAGTGACTAGAGCTGATGTTGATGTGCAGCCTTACGCCTTCACCACTAAGTCGTTGTTTGTTGGTCATACTGATTATAAGTACTTGAGGTATCAGGTGATTGACACTCCCGGGATCTTGGACAGGCCATTTGAGGATCGGAACATTATTGAGATGTGTAGTATCACTGCCTTGGCGCATCTTAGAGCTGCTGTGTTGTTCTTTCTTGACATCTCAGGGTCGTGCGGTTACACTATTGCTCAGCAGGCGGCGCTTTTCCATAGTATAAAGTCTCTGTTCATGAACAAGCCGTTGGTGATTGTCTGCAACAAGACTGATCTGATGCCAATGGAGAATATTTCCGAACATGATAAGAAGCTTATTGACGAGATGAAAGCTGAAGCGATGAAGACTGCTATGGGAGCGAGCGAGGAAGCTGTGCTGTTGAAGATGAGCACTCTTACTGAAGAGGGAGTGATGTCTGTGAAGAATGCTGCGTGTGAGAGGCTGTTGGATCAGAGGGTTGAGGCCAAGATGAAGTCCAAGAAGATCAACGACCACTTGAACAGGTTCCACGTGGCGATCCCCAAGCCTCGCGATAACGTGGAGAGACCACATAGCATACCTCAGGTGGTTCTGGAGGCTAAGGCTAAAGAAGCTGCTGAGAAGGAGAAGCGGAAGACTGAGAAGGATCTTGAAGAGGAGAACGGAGGAGCTGGAGTGTACTCCGCTAGCTTGAGGAAGCATTACATCTTGGAGCACGATGAGTGGAAGGAGGACATAATCCCTGAGATCCTCGACGGTCACAACGTCGCTGACTTCCTTGATCCGGACATTCTGCTGAGGCTCGAGGAGCTGGAGCGGGAGGAAGCCATCAGACAAGCTAACGGCGAGGAGGAAGATTTTGAAATGGATGGCGAGGAGCTTACCGAGGAGCAGAAGGAGCAGCTTGCTAAGATTAGGAACAAGAAAGCTGTGCTTATCCGAGAGCATAGGCTCAAGAAGACGGTTGCACAGAACAGATCAACAGTCCCAAGGAAGTTTGATAAAGACAACAAGTACACGACCAAGAGAATGGGGAGAGAGCTGTCTTCTCTGGGGCTTGATCCGTCTGCTGCGGTGGACCGCGCGAGGAGCAAGTCGAGAGGGAGGAAGAGGGACCGGTCGGAAGATGCGATGGATGTGGATGATGAGCAAGAGGGGAACAAGAAGATGCGCGTGAGGTCGAAGTCGAGGTCTATGTCGATATCGAGGTCACAGTCTAGGCCGCCTGCTCATGAGGTTGTGCCTGGCGATGGGTTTAAAGACTCTACTCAGAAGAAGGCGGCGCTCAAGATTAGCAACAGCTCTCACAAGAAGAGAGACAAGAATGCGAGACGCGGTGAGGCTGATAGAGTTATACCGACTCTGAGGCCGAAACATTTGTTCTCGGGGAAGAGAGGGAAAGGAAAAACAGACAGGCGTTGATGAAACCAGACAAGGTACTCTAACAAACTCCATTGTTTCTGTTAGTTTGGTGATATCTTATCTCGATATTAATGTGTTATTTGGTTGTGTTATTACAGGGAAAACAGATGATGGATGGATTGAAGAACATGTCTCGAGTTTTGGATTATGCTTTACTTTTTGTTTACTACTATTATTATGTTATGCGTCTTTTGTGGTTTATCGACAGACATTATATGGAACATTGTAGCTTCTTCTGCGAGCATTGTGTTTCAATGACTAAGAATCGTTTTAATAGATTTATTTTAATTGATCTTTTCATTGCAATGGTTAGTTATAAGTTGGTGTTTAACAGTGCAAGTGATCTAGTTCTTCTTTTTTGAGTCTAAATCACATCAATGAGCTATGTGCCAGAGCCTCAAATCTTGAAATTATGTTTCTTTGGTGAAGAAAACTTGTGTGTTTTACTCGAGATCCTTAACTTTTCTTTGTGTACAACTTTCACCTGAACCCTGTAAATGCCTTGATACTAATTTACAAACTCAACACACCTTACGTTTTGAGTTTTTTCTCTAAACGTTCGTTAGAGCTCTTTTAGGATCGTCGCTTGGGTTGCAAGGCAACAGTTGTTCAACAATCTCAGTGAAATGGTAAAGGTAATTTTTTACCGTTGTGATCAATCTTTCTTCTTTTCTTATTTGACTAAAGGAAATACAGTTGTCACTCACAACTGACATGCATGCATGATAGATTATTACCGAGTCCCGAAAACATACGACCGTTACACGGTAAGAAAGTTTATTACTTTTGTGATCAATTTCCATTTTCCTTTTGCAGCATTAATTAGAAAAGAAAATTATACTACGGACGTATTGTTATAAATCAAGTGATGAATGTCTATAACCAGCCCGATACATAAACCGACCGAAACCCTAGAGAGAGACGGTCCAAACCCTAGAGAGAGACGGCGGCCGCGACCTGGAGAGAGAGAAAGTCGGCCATGACTTTTCATTATTCTAGTTTTCCTATTCTTTTTTGGTTTATGATTTAGTAATTATCATAAATCATGTTGGATTAGGATTTGTACTATTTCCTTTTATTTTTATCTTGTAATCCTTATATAAAGGAACATATGATTCATTAATAATAAGAACAAAAACATTCAGTTCTCAGACCCTCTATTTTCAACACGTTATCAGCACGATAGACTCCCAAAAACCTTGAGAAAGAAAAATCGCTAAACCCTAACCTAAACCGACGATCGTACCTAAACCCTAACCCGATCGCATACCGTCCGTTCCAGGAAGCTTTACCGTCCGTTCCAGGAAGCTTTACCGTCTCAGCCTGATACGATCTTAGCTCAGACGATCTCTTACGTCCTCAGCTTGCATCCCGGATGACCTCAGCTTCACGTTCGGCATCACATCCAGCTCGCGTTCCAAAACAGACGCCCGCAAACCCGATAGAAAGAAGACGCGCCCCGCTCCAACTCAGATCGCGTCCAACGCCCTCAGCACACATCCGCGACCAGACGCAAAACCGTTCCAGACAGCTCACGTCCGTCCTCAAACTCGCGACCTGATAGGAGCCAGCGTCCGTACGGGTGAAGATAGAGGTTCATCCGACTTTGGTGGTCCGGTTCTCACCCCTACAAACAAAGGTATATCATCAATCTGAGAACATAGAAGAACAAACCCTAAAATCCTAATCCATTATTATGGAAACCCCTTGTTCTTGATGAAACCCTAAAATTCATATAACTTAAAATCGACAATCTCATGACTAGTAACAAAAATCGATTCACTAGAACATATTTGATTGTGTGTTGATTGTTTCTGATTTGAATTTAAGAAACCCTAATAATTGGAATTGAAACCCTATAAACCCTAAAAAGCTTGAATTCGTTTTTGATTGATATTGCTTGATTGAATGAGTGGTGATATGAAGATTGCTAGATTGATTGAATCTCAAAACTAAAACCCTAAAGGCCTTGAAACCTTAAATCTCACATTGCTTGAAAGATTGGTTTAAAGTTTAGGATTATTTACATATTGCATGAAAGTTAGGTTGCTAGATTACTTGATTCTAAAAACCTAAAATCTAGCTGATCATTACCAACCTTGAAATTGGTAAAACCTAATTGATATGCAACTAAATAATAAGATTGAATGCATCTAATTTGATCATCATGTTTTTACATTATGGCCGTGTGGCTTTGCTTGATAATATTGACTAGCATTGTTTAAATCATGAGATTAAAAGTCGTGTGGCATAATGCATATCTATGTAGCCGTGTGGCCTAGTATCCGGATGGTCATATGACCCGGATCGCATTATGATCCGATCTTTAGGATCGTTGCATTACATTATAATGGCCATGAGGCCTAAGCATCACAATATGTGACCGTGTGGTCCAAGAATCATATATAGACTTTGCATTCTCGAGTTGTCTCGCACCATGGTCGAGTAGTAAATTGTTTTGGTCGAGAGATTTATGAAATCATATGCACTAATTATTCTGAATTAGTTGCACTCTAAATCAAGAATTGATTAATAATATGATTTCAGATGCCGAGATTTGAGCCTTTGGATTATGCCATCCTAAATCTCTCTGGAGATAATTATCCAGAATGAGAAATGAACACTTCAATTGCCCTGAAGTCTAGAGGACTCAGGAAATATATCATTGATGGCAATAATGAAATTGAAAGTAAAAAGCATAGAGCCATAACAATTATGCGCTATCATCTCACTGAGGAACTGAGAAATCAATATCAAAATATTGAGGATCCTTGTGACCTTTGGATAAGACTAAAATCCAGATACTCAATGGAATTATGGCGAAAAGCCATGAATGAATGGAAGATTCTCAAGTTCCAGGATTTTGAATCCGTGGACAAATATAATTCTGCTCTGATGAAAATCGCCCATAGTCTTGAACTATGTGGTGAAGTGGTAACAGATGAGGATTTATTATATAAAACCTGTTCCACATTCCATCCAAAGGATCAGTTGTTATCATATAAGGCTAAGGGTTTCACAACCTATAATGACCTATTGTCATACCTATTGACAACTGAACAAAGAGAGCAGAAGGTTATAGATACCATTAGCAGATTTGAAAAACTTTAGAAAAGATACATAGAGCAACAAAAGCAGTGAGATGAGATATCCTGAGGAATTGGATCACGATGAATCCAACGCAGCCGTGTCCACAATAACAGAAGCTGTGGCCGGCTTATAGAAAAGATCTCGACGTTTTATATTTTAAATCTTTGATTTTGTGATTTGCTTTAAACCTAATTGTCATTCACGATTTTATATATATAATAGAATTTTTTTTGAGATCATTACCTTGCCTGATCTTACTTGAATATATGAATGATTCTATTGATAATGAATCGCCTAAAGCGCATAGGCATTACCAAGTAAGAAATCGTGAATGGGGTATAGTAGCCTAGTAAGAAACTATGGCCACGACATTAGATACACCCAATAATATGTGACCCATTGAGTTATAATAAAATGGTTTCTAAATAGAAACAATGGGCAAACAAAAGGAAATAAGTTCCTTCAGATTTGAAAGAAAATCACCTAAGACCTTAAAAGAAAGTGGTCAAGACTATACCTACGTACTCTACTGATCAATACTATGCTACATATCAGTATGATAAGAGGCAAGAGCCGTGGTGACTATACTGATATATCCCACGAAATCATAAACTTTATGGCAAAACCGGATTAGCTATCCTAAGTCTAAATTTGATGCAAAGATTAATATTGAAAAGGCACAAAGAATTATCCCGTAAAAGATCTCACGTTGTGAAACATGTACACAAAGGGAAATTCATTACAGTTTTATTGTCTCAAGCACCACGAAATTATAGTATGTTCATGAGGGGGAGAGAGGATAAACCCATGATCAATACTACAAGTTCGTGTACTACTATGGTCTAAGACCATGTTTTAAACAGCCAAACCATAAAGGCCATTACTCAGCCGAAGAGACCATGTCATAAATGGCTCGACCGTAAAGGCCATAACCGGCCGGAAAGACCATTACCTACACAGGTTCAGCCATATAAGCCATTATCTATAAGGATAAGACTATAAAGTATATAAGCTTGGAGACATTATGAATTTACATGTATAGAATGATAATTTGCACCAGGCCATAAAAATGAGCATGGATATTCTCATCTCAGATTAAATACGGGTCATAAAACCATACATACACCATCTTAAGAGCTTTGAATACACCACCACAGATATATGTGTGCCGTCTAAGATGGAACCTCAGAAGAGGATTGAGAATATATGTTGGATAAGAATAGGACTTTCTCCACGAATTCAAAGAGACTGTGAGCCAAAACATGGGTGATCAAATAGTGGCCAGGTACACGGATTGCATGATCAATGAATCCATCTATCCAACATCATAAGGAGAAAGCTATAAGCTGGTAAAGAGCAAAGAAATAATTATAAAAGAATGAATGGTATCAACCATCATGGTCTTGGCAAAGATCCTCGGATTAGAATTGTAGACGTCCAAAGTAAAGAAAGATTATAAAAAGGCTAGCTAATCGAGATGCCAGACACTGACCCGAATAGAAAAGAATGACTAAGTCATAAACCAGATTAGCACCAAAAAAAATCTGATGTCCTTGAAAGAGACACAGTCAAGTTGCTATAGAGTCTACACAAGATAGACCAAGTGTTCCATAAGATAAGGAACCTCGGAAAGAAAATGGTGCATAGAATCCGAGGTTATAAGAGAAATCATACCAGACATTGAGAAAAGGCTGCGCAGCTACACATCTAAGGTACCAAACCATGTGGCTTGGGACGCCAAGCTGCTAGGAAATAAAGATCCTGGATAATAAGATCTCGAATCTATTAGATCATGTCTGGAACATAATGGAACCACATGAAAGTGTCGACACACACACACACATAAAGATATATTTGTATAAAGATACATAAGAGAATAGCACTTGAACATAAAGATATAAAACAAGGATCAAGAACCCACGAAAGAATACTCATAAAGATCATAAAAGAATAGAGATTAAAGATAAACGTGGGATTTTATACAATCTAAGGAGATGGGCGGATTGGCCATATACATAAACGCCATCTGATAAACCAGTGAATAGATGAGTCTAGTGAGATAAAGAAACCGTGAGAAAAGACACATGATCACGAGGCCTAAAGATGATTCATGTTTTCCTAATAACAGCATTAGATCATAGCTTGTTACACAAGGATACTCACAGAGACTATGGAACATATTATAAAGAGATAAACTCCTATGTGGTGGATGCTGCTACATATTCAAATTTAACAATGGTCTGGTCATAAGAAAAAAGAAAATAGATTGACATATAATGATGCAGTAAGCAGCATATGGATCACTGGATGAAAGAACAGCATTGTTCCTAAGCTGTTCATGGACTGGAACAAAAGCAACTGCATATATATTATGAAAGGGAGTTCTATAAGAACGATCAAATTCAGTCTATATGAGGATTTATAAAGAAATTCGAAATCCTAGTTTTTATACTAAACCTAAAGAGGTTAGTAGATTGATATAGATTATCTATTAATCTGTAACCCTAGCATGGACGGGCTAGTAGAGAAGAAAGATCTGCCTAAAGGAAAGTGATCTAAATTGCCTCGGTTTGTTATCTCATATAACATGTCTTCGAATTGACCAAACCGACATCAGATCCATTGATTAGGATCCGGCATAGCAAAATAGTTTGCTACTGCTGTTACTCCCACGAGGCATTGTCGTGAGGATGAGAGGAGACGTTTTATACATCACTCTCGATCAGATACCAAAGTGTATGTTGTCCATCAGCTCGTGTAATCGAGATTCATGACCTAATAGATGTATAATCAAACTCGTATAGCCAGTGTGTGATATGATCCACAGCAACAGAGGTCATGGGACGCCATCAAGAGATGGATAGAGGACTGCAATGTCCGAGACATATATATATATATGGCATCACCGAATGCAAAAGAGAGATCGATGACCGCATGTATAGACAATGTCTATAATTCAAAACATGGCTCGATCAGTATGGTCGAGGTAGTGAGAAGAAGAAACTCATACCATCCGTACTTTATCATCATCACGGATCATAATAGCCAATGGGAGTATCCGTGAACTTATGAAGTTGAAGTCTATGACTCAACATGGATCAATTAGATTAAGAGTATGATGATAATAGAAAGATCAATGGACAAAGGCATTGGTACACGTCCGAGTGGTACACATCCGTGTAGTAAGACACCGGATCATAGTCTCATAACCTGAGATCATTAATTCATAGTATCATGCTCGGAATATTGTCCATGAGTATGCTTAGTTTGTCCGACCAAAGCATAAGAACAGTCGATGGTAGACGATCACGTCTAGACCATGTACACGTTTTGCAAAAGGATCCATGCATACATGATTTGCAAAAGATTTGAGGACAGTGTGGTTCACATTGATCAGCTCATCTATTTCAATAAGACACATGATGTCAAAGGACATGAGAAAGGACCTAAGAGGTCAAAGTGGTCTAATTACGGTACAGAAATAAAACTGGCCGATTCCCCACCTGCATGTTCAGGACAGTTCACGCATCTGATGCGTAGACTAAAGGACTTCCACTGAGGTTCACATCAGGGGGAGTAGTACGTGTTGTACTCTTTTTCCTTCATCATGGTTTTGTCCCACTGGGTTTTCCTGATAAGGTTTTAATGAGGCAACGTGAAGCGTATTACGGATCCTGTATGGTTATGGCATCCAGGGGGAGTGTTATAAATCAAGTGATGAATGTCCATAACCAGCCCGGTACATAAACCGGCCGAAACCCTAGAGAGAGAGACGGCCCAAACCCTAGAAAGAGAGACGGCGGCCGCGACCTGGAGAGAGAGAGAAAGTCGGCCATGACTTTCCATTATTCTAGTTTTCGTATTCCTTGTTGGTTTATGATTTAGTAATTATCATAAATCATGTTGGATTAGAATTTGTACTATTTCCTTTTATTTTTATCTTGTAATCCTTATATAAAGGAACATATGATTCATTAATAATAAGAACATAAACATTCAGTTCTCAAACCCTCTATTTTCAACACATATCTCTTACTTCTTCTATTACTCACTCTTTTACTTCACTCGACGCATCCAAAATTCCCACTCTTTATTTCTTTATGATAATTGCTGTTTCTTCTCGAGCAAAGCTTTTTTTTTCTGAAAAAGAATATTTTGTTACGGGGAAACTTATATGTTGCATCACTTTGCTTCATGGTGTGTTCTTCTAGAGGATTTTCTGGCTGTGACAGAGGTTATACCATAGTGGAAACGAGGGAAGGGCAAGCCAGATGACGAAGCCATTTCGATCATGGAGAGGTTTACGAGCACCTTCTCGAGCCAGAATGTTTTACTGAGACGAACTCTTTCTCTCCTGGCCTCATCCATAATATTAACATGAGGAAAACATCTCGTTTCGTGTCAAAAGATTGACATCGGATCCGGTCAGTTTTTCTTTTTAAACTAAAAAAACTATTTCTTTTTTTTTTTACTTTTTATTTTTGGTTTTAATTAAATTTTGATATTATATAATATATATTGCACAATTCTGTCTATAAAATTTTCTATGGTCCGTTAGCGGGGTATATGTTTAATATGTTATTCGTATTGTAAATTTAAGACTTATACTAGTTTTCATTTTTGAGAAAGGTGTAGGTGATAAATTTCAATATGTTAAAAACAAACCAAACTATTGCATCCAGTCTATAGAATTTCTATAGTCCGTTAGTTTGGTGTACATGTTTAACATGTTTTTTAATTGTAAATTTAACACTTACACTAATTTTCATTTTGGGAAAAAGTTTAAGGTAATGAATTGCAATATGTAGAAGCAAACCAAACTATGGTCCGTTAGCTTGTGTATATGTTTAATATGTTATTCGTATTGTAAATTTAAGACTTATACTAGTTTTCATTTTGGAGAAAGGTGTAGGTGATAAATTTCAATATGTTAAAAACAAACCAAACTATTGCATCTAGTCTATAGAATTTCTATAGCCCGTAAGTTTGGTGTACATGTTTAACATGTGTTTTTATTGTAAATTTAACACTTACACTAATTTTCATTTTGGGAAAAAGTTTAAGCTAATGAATTGCAATATGTAGAAGCAAGCCAAACTGTTGCATCATGTCCATAGAATTTTTTATGGTCTGTTAATAGTGTAATATATATTTTTAGTATTGTAAATTTAACACTTAAAACTAATTTTCAAAGTTTTCCTTGAGTATGCAAAGTGTTTTGATTTATTTTAAAGTTTTCAACAATATGTTTAATATGCTTTTTCCCTGTTATATATTTGGCGAGGGAAGGGCAAGCCATCGTGGAGGTGATCAAAAGTTATTGATAAGAAGGAATCAGAGATCGAGGAGATACACTGAAACAGAAAGAGGTATCAAGAAACTCAAAAGTAAGTTTAATATGTTTATAAAGTGTTTTGATTTTAATCACTTGCTTCATAGCCTTACTGTTTTGTCTTCTTTTGGAGGATTTTTTGGCCGTACCAGAGTGGGGACGAGAACCAAGTTAGATACTGAAAGAGAAGAGTAGCAAGAAACTCAAAAAGTAAGCCAAAGTGGAGCTGGAGAGTTCACATTCACAGCATAGTGAGATTTCCTTAAACAGATAGAGTTTCAAGAATGCATTTATTACAATGACTATTAACATACTTATGGGGTTTGATAAAATTTTCATAACAATTTGTAATAGATAAGTTTATATTTCCCGAAATCAGAGTTAATAATATTTCAGACTGAAACTGAGAAACAGAATCTTCAGAAGATTGAAAAAAGAAACTGAGAAAGCGAAACTCCAAGTATCAATTTTATTGGCATCATAAAAAAACAAGATGTTGCGGATACATGTTGAAGGGAAAGCTTTACGATGAATGATTCTCATCGGATTTGTAAGTTTTTTGATCATCACCAGCCTCACTACTATGATGTACATTAAGGATAAGAGAGTGTCAATGTTTGACAAATGACAAAGTGCCAATAAAAAGTAAAATAAACATTAGACTAAAATGGTGCGGACATTGTGATGTGCACGTTCAGCGTTACATACTGCTCAACAAATATTTAATTACTAGATTAAGACCCGCGATAAACATTATATATATAAATTATTTTATGTATTATATGTTCTTACGTATTATGAAATAATAGATATATATTGAATAATTAAAAGTCAGTAACTATTACATATATAATTAAATTGGTGCGAACGTATAAATCAATTTTATTAATCTAAACATTTTTTTTAAAACATTTGATAGGATATGTAATTAAATTTAAAAGATATTAACATACATAGTATATTTTTAATATTAATGTCTATTTTTTTTTAAAATGATGCTTTCTACTCATATGTATTTTTATCAAGTGTATTTTTAATAGCAAAAACTTTAAATTACTGATAACAAAATTTTCATTGTGGGATTAATAGTTTTAGTAATTGATAATTTTAAAAAATTTATCAATGTTAATTCAAAACTTTTATCAAAAAAAATTATTTAAAGTAAATTTTGAAACTAAAATATTTATTTATTCAATATGGTTTATAGTTTAATTTAGAATGATATATATACATATATATATTTTAAATCTTAATGATTAATTAAATTAAAATTTTATTTATATGATTTTGTAATCATTTGTATTTTGTCATAACAAAAATTTTAAACCATGGATCGCAAAATTTGAATGTGAGACTTTTAACAGTTTTAGTAATTTATAGTCATTTTTTAAAATTCAAAATATAAAACATACAGAAAAATCTAAATTTTTATAATATGGTTATTGTGTTTTTTTTTTTAAAATTATTTTAATAGTTTTAAATTAAACAAATTTGATAGAAGATACATTTTTTTATCAGATCTTTATTATTCAAAATCATTAATTGTCATATATACTTTACCAACATTAGGCAATTCCGTAATCTTTATTTAAGTAAATAATAAATGACATTAATAATGAATTTATGGTTAATTTAATAAAAAGTTTATTATATAATTAGATGGACCAACCTATTTCTCTAATAATTCTAAGAATCATCTTAGTGATGACATGTGGCTACAAAAAGAAGTCGTAATGTTTCACAAATAATATATATGGGATAAATAACACTGACCTCATGACAATGCAACTACAAAGAGCCAAATCTTAAGTTTCACAAACAATATAAGACCGTTTTAAAAAGATAGAAACTAACAAAACACACACATAACGCTCTCTGTCTCGAGTTTTAAAATGCATGAGAACAACACAAAGACAACACCATCCAATGAACAAACATCCCAGAGCTCCAAATGATCTCTCTATTCCTGCAACACTCTTTTTGAAGAGATCTCAGGATTTGGTTTTTAACGGTACGATTCAGGACGTTTAGGTTTGCTCTGTATCACTTGCTCGATCTTGTCCAGAACATGTGGTGTCAACAGTGGGATCACATCAACAGCCTTCATGTTTTCTTGAATCTGTGTTAAAAAAAAAAAATCTTAGTCAAAGTCTAGACTTAGACATTCCCTATGCTCCTGAGAATGTGGGGTTATAAGTAACTGACCTGTGATTCCCTTGTGGCACCGGTGATAACTGATGACACATTAGGATTTGAAGCACACCATGCTATTGCAAGCTGAGCCAAGGTTACACCTAGCTCATCTGCAATAGGCTTGAGACCGCTGACTTTCCTCAGCACGTCATCCACAAGTGATCTATTGGCAAGGTTCTGCAAAACAGTAAGATGTATTAAGATGCAGTTGAAAACAGTTATGACCAAAGAGCAATAACAAAAGGATTTACTTTGTAGTTCTCCAGTGCAAATCGGCTGTCCGAAGGAATAGCTCCCTTGTTGTATTTACCAGTGAGCACACCGGATGCAAGTGGACTCCAAGTAGTGAGACCTATGCCATGGTTTGTGTACAGAGGAAGAAACTCTGACTCCACCTGCATAAACATAAGACCACAACAAACTTCAGCTACATAACAACATTGGACTTAATACACAAAGAAAGGGAATGTAAGATAACAAACCTTGTGCCTAGCGAACATGTTGTACTCAGGCTGTTCAACGATTGGACCGACCAGATCCAGCCTCTCAGCAGCTCCCCATGCTTCTGTGATTTGCTGAGCTGACCATTCACTAGTTCCCCAGTAGAATGCCCAACCCTTATCAATCACGTAGTTCATCGCCCTCACTGTCTCTTCTATAGGAGTCGAAGCATCCGGCCTGTGACAAATTAAATGAAGATATTGCTACTAAGATCAATCCAAAGATGCCAACATTTTGTTCATTTATTGATCATAACACATCACAACGATATCAAGATGCAGATCCAGAGATTTTGGGAGCTTTGGGAGATTTAGTAAAGATTTCAATAATTGTTTTTTTTATAACAAATTTGGAAGCTAAGGTAAGTCTATGTAATGGTTCATTCGGCTTTTCTCAGGATTGGCCCTGGATCATCGAGATAATAATCAGTATGAACGAGTCAAGAGATCATATGAAAACTAAAAATCTACAACTAAGTCATGCATGATGAATAATGTTTCTAAAAATGAAGCTATTGCTACTAAGATCAATGCAAAGATGCCCACTTTTAGATCTGTCTTAATCATCACATATCACAAAGATAGCAAGATGGATGATGCAGTTGATTCCAAGATAATGTTTCCAAAAGTGAAACGTATATTTCAAGATACAGAGACCAAAGCCCATCACTTGAGAATTAAATGCAAGAGACAACATAGTACATTAAGACAAAGATTCATTCTCACAAAGCCTAAGGGCATCTCCAACCCATATCTAATTTTTCCTCTATAATTCCCACAAAAATAAGAGTCAAATCATTATCACATTTAAAAAAAAAAAGACTGAATCTTTATTCACCTGTGACAATAGAGCACATCGACATATTCCATATCGAGTCTTTTGAGAGAAGCTTTGGTGCCTTCAACGATATGTTTCCTCGACAAACCTTTGTCGTTAGGACCAGGACCACCCCAGAAGATCTTGGTGGAGACGACGACGTCGGATCTGCGCCAGCCCAGCTCACGAATCGCCTGGCCCATAATCTCCTCGGCGCGACCATTGGCGTAAACCTCGGCGTTGTCGAAGAAATTGACTCCGTGGTCACGGCAACACTGAAGAATCGACTTGGCTTCTTTCACATCTAGCTGGTTGCCGAAAGTCACCCACGCTCCGAAAGAGAGCGTGCTCACCTTCAGACCAGATCTCCCCAAGTTCTTGTACTGCATCGTTGCAGGAATCGAGACAAATCTGTTTGATCTGAAGAGTTGAAATGAGCGATGATCAGACAATTAAGTATGTACTTTATTAGCAATAAATAACAAGTGACACTTAAAAGAAAAAGTGCGATAAGATCCGGTTTGGTTTAACTTTTCCGGTACAGGTTAACCAATTTCGATATAAGTTCATTTTCTTGACATCAATTTCGAATAAATTTTATGGTTCAGTCACAATCGAGTTTAATATTTGGATATATTTTATGGTTCAGTCGCAATCGAGTTTAAAAAGACGTCGAAAATTTGATTATTTGATACGGTGTTTTCCGGTTTGAGGGTACTCCGGTTTAGTGAATTTAAATCGGTGTCGTACTTCCGACCAAACAAATTAAAGATGTGTGATCTCGTACTTTAAAAGAAACGCGTGATAGCGTTCGTAGTACTTTAAGTTATTAAAAAGGTAAAAAGTTTGAAAGGAGAAGATTTGTTGGTTCTTAGAGCATCCACGGTGGTGGCACTCATCATGGAACCCTTAGAAATTTAAAAATATTTTTTTTTTATTAAATAGTTAAATATCCTAACTAAATAAGTGTTTACAATGGTGAATCCTAATAAAAAATCCTTACACTAAATTTTTTTTTTTTTTTAAGTGAATTACCAAATGTTTCAATAATATAGCATGAATAAATTTAAAATCACAATAATTAAAAATAAAGATACAACAATTATTAATATTCATCACCAAATTTGTTCCACACATTTTGAATTAAGTCATGTTTCAATTGGGCATGCATATTCCTATCACGAAGATCATTCCGATTGGGAAACATATTATTCAGATTTGTAGGTCTCTCCGTTTCCACCTGTGAAGTTCTAGTGCTGTCTCCTTCTTCAAATTCAGATATATCGATACGAGTGTATCCGTCCCGTTCATTTTCGACTATCATATTGTGTAGGATGATACATGCTCTCATAATCTTTCCTATCTTTTCCTTATCCAAAGTTTTTACCGGGTTTCTCACAATCGCAAATCGAGCTTGCAATACTCCAAAAGCCCGCTCTACATCTTTTCGGGTAGTTTCTTGAAATTTAGCAAATAACTGTTCCTGAGGACTTTGAGGGAGGGTGATAGATTGGATAAATGTTGACCATTTTGGATATATACCGTCTGTGAGGTAGTACGCCAACTTATACATGTGTCCGTTGACCATGTACTTTACCCTCAGAGCTTTACCTTGTAAAATGTCATCAAAAACAGGAGAGCGATCGAGAACATTAATATCGTTTAAGGTACCTGGAGGACCGAAGAAAGCGTGTCATATCCAAAGATCGTGTGAAGCTACACCTTCGTCAAAATCGATTGGAAATCGCCTTTTATCGCCTTTTCTCGACAGCTTTCTTTTTTTTTCTCTCCTTCGTCGAAAATGAATTTTTTTTTCTGTCTCCAGCAAAGACGAATGAATCTTCCGCCAATACCCACCTGCCACGTCGCCCAAGGTTCAGCTCCCTCGACCCCTTACTTACGGGTTGATCATTAGATAATTATGCTGAAATATAGTTTTTATATTACCATTAACTTTGGTGACCCTTAGGAATCGCTAAGGGCTTCCGTTGCGGTTGGTCTTAATGGCCACAAGATAAACATGTGGTGGCCATGTGGTTGTGCCTTTAGTCTAATCAGTAATCTCCATCTTTCACTAATTGGAGAGTTGTCTTGTAATGGGAGAGCGTTGGCGTATACGAATAAAATCAAGTCACTGTCACGTGAAAATTGCTCAGCTCCCTTCTACACTCATGCTCACACCCAAAGAGATGCATATTGAACTCTGTTTCTTTTCATGTGTTTTGGGCTTTGTTTCTATGTAGGCCACTTCAAGGCCTATAATGATCTTACTTTACAGATTTTCTAGTTAACTCTTTCACATGAGATGGTGGATTTTGCAAACAAGTTGGGCTGATAACAATCAAATTTCTCTCTTTTTTGACAAAGGGCTAATCAAATCCTGAAATGATGCTTTGGTTACATATTTATTATCAATTATATAACCTTATCGAACGACATTTTTAATTCTCTAAACTTTTTAAAAGTTATATTATCCAGCAATTGAACGTACTATATTATACAAAATTGG
Source organism: Brassica napus (assembly GCF_020379485.1). Taxonomy (NCBI): domain Eukaryota; kingdom Viridiplantae; phylum Streptophyta; class Magnoliopsida; order Brassicales; family Brassicaceae; genus Brassica; species Brassica napus. The sequence continues at coordinate 1,260,451 of NC_063451.1, read as the reverse complement.
TTTGTAAGCTAGCGTATATATTATTTCGCTATTTTACTAGGTTACCAAACAAGCTATATATATAACTATTATGCTTAATTTTTGGTTATTATAATAGAGATTCATTTGTATAATTAAAATAGGGAATTTTAGAAAGGTAAATATTTAATACTAATGTTTTTGACATTCAGGTTTATAATTATGAGTAGATATTAGGTAAAGTTTGTAATGAATTATAAAGTTATTTGGTAATGAATGGGTTGGGGAAACATATGGCACTTGATGCCATGCATGTGAGTGTGGGGTTTTGCTTCGTTATCCATCTTACAGAAAATTCTAGTTTTATCGGCCACCAAGAAAGAAAGAAAAGGAGGCAAAGATCAAAAAGTCTGTCCAAATCTCCTACCAAAGTGTTGACATTTGTTTCTTGAGTTTTTATATTCATTTCCTCGTACGTTATCAATTACTATTGTCTGAGATAAATGAATTTATTAATCTACAGAACACAATCAAAGAGTTTCATGTACTGAAAGTATTGTTTCCCATTCTGTTCCGCAACGTGCCAAAATTTTGGTATAATTTTTGGCTGAGTTAGTCATATTTGTTATCACTGCAAAGTCCATCTCTATAACGTCTTTTGCAAATAAAACCAACTAAAATTTTGAGAAACCAAAAATCTCTGTATTCTTTCTTGTATAAAAATCTTGTCATCTAGTTTATAACAAAAGCAACAGATAGAATAACAGACAAAAGAAAAACGACGTCTCATTATAGCACAAACGATGACATCGAGTGACGAGTGGATCCAAGCTCCAACCATTCGATAATTAAGTAACGTTTTGGGAGTGTCGGTGCTCCGGCTAATATAGTAGGTTAGCAACAAACGATAAATAAAATAATTCGAATCATGAAGATGACATCTCGGTGATTTGATTCAAGTTGATCAAATCAAACACTTACATGCTGTAACGTTAAGAAGACAAACACTTACATGCAATAAAGATGTCGTAAATGGAATGTGATAATAAAATCCAGTCAAACAATATATTTGTACACAGAACATGAACACTAAAGTCGGATAATCGTTACTTGCTGTTTTTCACTTATATGAGGAAAGGGAAACATAAAATAAAAGGATTTTTACCGTTAAAACCCCTCAACTATGTTTGTTTTGGGTAAAAATCCTGGAACTAAGTATTTAACGTAAAAGCCTCCAAACTAACTTTATTTAATGAAGTAAATCCTAACATGTCATAATTACCAATACTACTGGTAAATCTTTAGTTTACGGGTTTATACATTAAGTAAACATAGTTGAGGGGCTTTACCATTAAAAATAAAAAAAAAATCAAAATTTTATAATATTATCTAAAAATTAGTAACTTAAATTTTCAAAATTATCATTTTTAATTTTTTTTTGTAAATATATGAGTTTGATGTGTTTTTAACATCAATGTTATATATGTATAAATTAAAAATGTAAAAACCGAGAAAATATAACAAAAATTATATAAAGAATTTAGACGCAGTAAGACTTTCTTCCCTAACTTCCGGATCAGATATATTGCAAGAGCACAAAATACTATGGCGGACAAGCTTGCAAGTGGTGCGAGGAGTTCTCCTTCAGCTATGTTATATGTCGATTCAATACTTTCGGTTTGGCTTTCTGAATCGCACGGTCCAGTTACTTAGTTTTCGCTTATGTTGTCAAAAAAAAGTTACTAATTTTTAAATAATATTATAAAATTTTGATTATTTTGTTTTTAAATTTTTATGGTAAAACTCCTTAACTATGTTTACTTAATGTAGAAACCGCTAAATTAAAAATTTACCGGTAGTAATGGTAATTATGACCTGTTAGGGTTTAATTCATTAAATAACGTTAGTTTGAGAGTTTTTTCATTAAATACTTAGTTTGAAGATTTTTACCTAAAACAAATTTAGTTGGGGGGTTTTAACTTTAAAAATCCAAAATAAAAAGAGATAAAAACGTTAAGTAAAATAAAAGTGACTACGATCCAATTTGACCCGCGAGTTTTGGCCTAACCAAACATTTCGCCCCAACAAGATCTTTCTCTTTAATTATACCTTTTTGCACTTTTACAAAAGTAATTTAAGCAGTAAAAGTGTAACAAAAAAAAGTTTCAATAATTAACAGTTACCACCCTTCCAACCTCTCCCATGATGAAAACACATGGTATACATCATATAATTATAATTTTGTATATAGAAATATGCTTTAAAATAAATTTATACTAATTTGTACAAAATATATCTATGATTGATTAGAAGGAAAAGTTATATCATTGTTTTTTTCTTTTCTTTTTTTCAGTTCGGTATGGAATATGATTTATTTTTGTTTCAATTTGCTTTGAATTCGTTTTCACAATACAGTTTCCAGTCTGCTTTAATCGTTTTGACCAAATTTATTGAGCATCCCAGTTTCCAACTAATATAGTGAGAACAGATTGAAACTTCTTTGGATGGGTTAGTCAATGACTCAACGCGTATTCTTTAAGTTCTACGTGGATTTTTCTTTCTTTACAAGCCGTGATTTACGCCATCGGAAATCAAAGGATAGTACCCGCCAATTCAGCAAGAAACTATGACAACTGGTTTCCGTAATATTCTGCTCAAGTAATATTCACATCATCACATGTTGTTGATGCGAAAGTGAAAGCATCAGTTAGAAGCCAATCAACTTGTTCTTTTGCTTCACTCATATTTGAAGTTACTCAGTTATTCATAAATGATAGATCAATAGTTAGTCGATTACCAACTCATTTTATATTCTTTAAAAATTCATAGTCATTTATATGAACTTATAACTACGCATAAGCTAATTAATCAAGTATATATCGACAGGATATATACAATTTTAGCAAATGATTTGATTAATGAATATTGTGTTTTTGATGTAATTTTCTTTTTAGTTAGAATAACATCTAACTAAATTCTAATGAGTAAGATTAATTTTATTGTTAATCAATCATCTAAATTTTGTGGAATCTGACTTCTTACTTACTCTCTGGTTAACTCAGTAATAAGATTTGGCATTATAATTGATAGGTTCAAATCCCTTCAATATACATTATCCATGTGTTGCAAGTTTTATATAATTGAGTTATGAAATTTTTTTTATCATATATAGACTTTTGATCAAAATGCATTAAAGCATGCAATGTCTGTTAATCACACACTTGAGCAGTTAGTGGAGGCTAGAGCTGTAAATAAAGAGATGGAGTTAACAACTAATCACGTTAAAAAGGCAAAACGAAGAATCAAATTGTGTACACGACGTCGTATCGTATAGATACATGACGGCCGTCTTAACGTCTCTTTTGCGTGTCGTCTTCTTTTTTTGGCCTCTCCATATTCTATAAATCTCCAAGCTCGTACACTCACTGTCTTTTATAACTCTCACTCCGCTCTAATTCTTTCGGAAAACGACAAACACTCTGCTCTAATGACGGTTCTTCCGACATGGATTTTAGCTATGATGTGTCTATTCTTCTTCGTCGGAGCAATGGAGAACAAAACACACGACAAGATCTCATCTCTCTCCAAGTCTTTCTTTATCCATACACCTCTCTGTTTTTTTCTTTCTCACGAGATTTATATAGACACAGAGAAGAAGATTTATTTTCATCATATGTTTTACATTAGTAATTTGTTTACATGTTTTCATTCTCGTACTACATAAATTTCCCCAAGATTTCTAAGAAAATTTCCCAAAAAGAATTATAAAATATCATTTGTTTTTACTGTTTAATTTTTTTTTTCAGCCGACAAAATTAGCAGCAGAACCAGGATAATTAATAACTTGAGCCATTGAATTTTGTTCTGCGATTCAGATCTAACGCGATCTAGACCGTACATTCCGCTTTTTAGCTTGCATACACGCATGAGTCAACGCTATTGTGTAGGTACACTTGACTCTGTTTAGAGTAATTTACCGGTTTTAGCCTTACACAATGCCGCTGTCGGAACTGTCTGCTAGGGTTATTTACGTCATATAATAGCACGTCCCTTTAAGTCTTAACTGTAGTGTGTGCACTCTCCAGTGAACATTACTATAAAGTCTATGAATTAAGGTCAACCATTAGTTTTATACTTTTATCTAGATTCTCAATTTTAGATTTCTATATTCTTCTTTAGATCGGACCAAATCGAATGGAACAAACACGCAGTGACGAATCCAGATGAAGTAGCGGACGAAGTTCTCGCCTTGGCTGAAATGTAAGTACTATTGTTATTTCAATTTATTACACATTTACGTTTGTCCTTATTTAACGGTTCTCTGTAACGCCGTTTACCTCTAGAATCTTAGCCAAACAACCTAACACCGACACACGTCTATGAAAAAAAATCTTAAAAGTACATAAGTATCTATCGTCCACCATGTCATGTGCACATGTCCCAATGTGATTTTTTAAAAAATATTTATTTTAAGTACATAATGAAACCGGGTATGATTCATACAGGAGTGTAAGAAACCATACCGAGAGGAGGAAGCTGGGTTACTTTACTTGCGGAACAGGCAACCCCATCGACGATTGCTGGCGTTGCGATCGCAACTGGCACAAGAACCGCAAACGCCTAGCGGACTGCGGAATCGGGTTCGGAAGAAACGCGATCGGCGGTCGCGACGGGCGTTTCTACGTGGTCACTGACCCAAGTGACCACGACGCTGTTAACCCTAGACCGGGTACATTACGTCACGCCGTGATCCAAGACCGACCGCTATGGATCGTTTTCAAACGTGATATGGTGATTCAGCTAAAACAAGAGCTCATCGTTAACAGCTTCAAAACCATCGACGGACGTGGCGCAAACGTTCACATCGCTAACGGCGGTTGCATAACGATTCAGTTTGTGACGAACGTTATAGTCCATGGATTGCATATTCATGACTGTAGACCGACCGGGAACGCTATGGTGAGAAGCTCGGAGACGCATTTTGGGTGGAGGACGATGGCGGATGGTGACGCGATTTCGATTTTCGAGTCGAGTCATGTTTGGATTGATCACAACTCGTTGTCTCATTGCGCTGATGGGCTTGTGGATGCAGTCATGGGCTCGACGGCCATTACCATCTCTAACAACCACATGACTCACCACAACGAGGTTATGTTGCTCGGACATAGTGATTCTTATACGGAGGATAGAGCTATGCAAGTTACCATAGCTTATAACCATTTTGGGGTCGGACTTATTCAAAGAATGCCAAGGTAATATATAAAGACAAAAAAAAATATATATATATTTTGATTATTTTATATAAAAAAAATATAAAGACAAAACAAAAACAGAGTATGCTCTGTTTCTATAAATATGTTTTCTGACCAATGCGGTAAACTTTCTTGAAGGTGTCGACATGGTTATTTCCATGTCGTGAACAATGACTACACTCACTGGGAGATGTACGCCATCGGTGGAAGCGCAAACCCGACAATTAACAGTCAAGGAAACCGCTACGCCGCTCCTAAAAATCCTTTTGCTAAAGAGGTTTGTGACATTATGGTGTTATGATGTTGAGTTTGTGACATTATGCTGTTTGTGATTTTGTAACATTATGATGTTGAATATTTTCGATAGGTGACAAAGAGAGTGGACACACCGGCGAGTCACTGGAAAGGATGGAACTGGAGATCGGAAGGAGACTTGCTTCAGAACGGAGCTTACTTCACTTCTTCAGGAGCCGCTGCATCTGGCAGCTACGCACGTGCATCTAGCCTCGCCGCTAAATCTTCTTCATTGGTTGCAACCATTACTTCTGACGCTGGAGCTCTACCTTGTCGCAGAGGTAGTCAATGTTCCTCGTAGTTGTTTTTAACCTCCTCCCAACGTACCATTACCCCCAAAATTTAAAACCATCTCCCATTATATTCAGACAAAAGTGTACATTCTCACACGTTTGTCATGTAAAATCATTTTTTTGTTTGTGTGTGTTTGTGTCTATCTTTATCAACTTCGGGGTTGCTTGCTTCAAACGCAAGCTAACACAAGAAAAGGGGAAGAAAACCAACCTTTCATGTAAAATAGAAACTCCAGAAGTGTTGTTGGTTCTGTCTGATCAACTCAGATTCTTCTTTTTTCATCTTTGTCATTTACCTAGAAAAAAAGAAGAATATTATGTCTTGTTTTTTTGTGTGTGTATTCTTAAGGTTTATAATTTAATATAGGGTCTAATGATTTGTGAATCTTTCTATCTTTCTTTGTATTTTTTTTTGTTAGCTGGATTTGTTAACTTTATTTTTCCCATGTGGTTGCAATCACTCTTGATTATACTTTAGCTTTTGGAGCAAAGAACTAATATTAATTGGAATGTTCAAACAAAAAAGAACTAATAGTGGTGTGGGGATTTATAAAACTTTGCTATAATGATATTTAAAATTTTAACACTATGAAAAGTTTAACTGCGACCGTTTTTAATAGCTAACCCTATGTATCACCCACAAAAGTTTTATATTTTTAAACTGCTTTTCGCTGTTTACATTGGATAACAGTTTTATATTACAAATTTATAAGAACTGTCGACCCATATTCTAAAGAATAGAATTATAATAATAAAATTAGCATATCTATTTTATTTATTTTTTCTGCATTGGAAAGTTGGTTGTTAGCATGAAACGCAAGATAAATCTAATGAACAGGCTAAATCGGCTCCATGTGCACACACATGACAAAAAAAAAAATTTCAAAATCACAAGCACAAATTAATGTTCCGACGGATTTGTTTTCACCATCATTAAGATTTGGGACTAATTAAGATTATCCTCAACTACTTAACAATCAACTTAGAGCATATATTATACACTACTTAAAGTGATATATATATATATATATATATATATATATATATATATATATGCTTTAGGAATGCTAAATTTTGTATAAACTTCTACATTTATACAATACATATAAAATAAAATTACGTCTATAACAACTATTTTCTTTTATGGTTTAGTTTAATTTGTTTCATTTATACTAATTGATAGACGAATTGAATCTTTGTTCAACGTCTTATCCCGCTTGCGGTAGTGCCTGAAGAGTTAAAAGAAGATACTAGCCAATTACAAAATTAAACCAACATATAAAAGTGGACCAATCAGTTGTCAATCGCATAGTTGTATCACCAGAGAGCCTTTACCATGGAGAAATGTTATTAATTTTGTCCGTAACCAAATTTATTACTTTCAACTGTCACCGACCTTACATTTTGCTATATAAACCCTAGAAATCTCATTGTAAACCTCAACAATACAAGAGTCGATCAATAATAACTATAAAAAGAGAGAGGAGAGATGTCGAGAGTTTTGTCAGTCGCATGTGTCTTGCTCGTTATGTCATTCGTCCATGCACGTGCTCGTCAAGTTCCGGGTGATCAGTTCGATGAGGGCAAGACGACGCCACATGACAATACAAAAACAAGGCTTGTGCATGCAAATGCACCAGCTCAGTCAACACCAACCAGTATCGGTGACAAAAAATGCATCGGAGGAGTCGGGGGATTAGCCGGAGCTGGTGGTTACGCTGGCGTGGGAGGTCTAGGAATGCCACTCATTGGTGGTATTGGCGGCATTGGTAAATACGGTGGCATAGGTGGTGCAGCTGGAATCGGTGGCTTTCATGGTATAGGCGGCATTGGTAAATATGGTGGCATTGGTGGTGCAGCTGGAATCGGTGGCTTTCATGGTATAGGCGGCATTGGTAAATATGGTGGAATAGGTGGCGCAGCTGGAATCGGTGGATTTCATGGTCTAGGCGGTGTTGGCGGCCTTGGTGGAGCCGGAGGTGGTATTGGTGGTGGTATTGGTAAAGTGGGTGGTATTGGCGGTATAGGTGGAGCCGGAGGTGGTTTAGGCGGTGTAGGCGGAGGAGTCGGTGGTGGTATTGGTAAGGCAGGTGGCGTTGGTGGTGTTGGTGGTATCGGCGGTGGACACGGCGTGGTCGGTGGAGTTGGCGGTGGGATCGTTCCACATCCTTGAAATGAAGCTTTATTAGAGAGTTTTTTCGATTAGGGTTTAGTTAAGGAATAAGTAACTAGTAGTCGGATGTTACACTGTTGGTCTTTTGGGGTGATCATTAGGGTGACTTTGATCATTAGTCTGTCTTTTGTGTAAACGTTTGATTTGATTTTATCTATCGTGTTATGTAACGCATGAATTATTAGTTATGGTTAGTTTTGGTTGATGGTTCCTATTTCTGCATGTTCAAAATAAAGTTTAGAGGAACTATCTGTCAAGGCTTATAACGATGTTCTTTTAATGTATTTTCTTCAAACTTGCATTTATGTTAATGAACTCTACACAAATGAGAAAAAAATATTTACATAAAAAGTTTTAAAAAATCCCTTGATATAATAAGACCAAAAAATCTGAAACATTACTCATAACATAATCTGAAACATTATAATCAACCTTTAACCACTAGTAAAGAGACTACCACATTGATATTCACGTATTTGTGTTTGAGTTCTTTTTTTTTTTTTTTTTTTTTTTATTGTGTTTGAGTTCTTGTTATGAAGTCAAACACTTTGTTCTGTGCATGTCTTCTTTGGACGACAAGTTACGCAAAAATACATTACGAAATGAAACTAACCTCATATTGACTCGTTCGCTTGTTTTTTTTCTTTTTTTTGTCATCTGATATATTAAGAAACGCTTGAACAACTCAAGCAAGGGAAACATACAACATTAAATTCTTTAGATCAGACTTATCCACAGACGGATAGTCCTTTCTCCTAAGAAAAACATCCAGACTCACGAACATAGAAAACAAGTTCATAATCATCATACCATAAAAGGTCTGTGAACTACTAAAAACCCAACCACAACTAAGTAGAGGGAACGCATTCCTCGTTCTCAAAGAGACCTCTCAACCATCTTGGAGCACCTGTAGCTACATAAGACTGAGACAAACCTGATCTGATCACACTTTGGGCAATGACGAAAGCCCCTCTATTAGTCTCTCTGTCTTCCTTTATCACCCTCCACCACTCGATCTTGCCAAGTCTTTCCATCAACTGTAACTGTTGGCATCTATAATTCGGCCATGCCTTGGGTCTTAGAATTACCTTCATGAAAAGATCATCATCTAAGGCAAAGATAACTCTGTTGAGATGATGAGAGTGCATGCTCTCTATAGCCCACAACAGCCCTTGATAGCTTGCCTCTTCCTTGGAATTGGTATTTGAGAGAGCCCGACGACTATGTAGCATAACCTTACCTCTATCATTTCTCAACACCCAAGCAACACCACAGTTTTTCTGTTCTTTGTTTTGATAAACACCCAAGTTGCATTTTAACCAGCCATTGGGGGGAGCAGACCATGACTTCTTCACACCCGTCACTGCCTCTTGCTCTTCCTTAACTCCCTGCTCTTCATTCTTTTGAGCCATTAACCAGAATTCCGCTTCCTCTCTGATCTTAGCCACCAAGTCTATGGTTCTAGCTTGTTTTCCTTCAAAGATAATCCCATTTCTGTATTTCCACAAATACCACACAATCCAAGGAATCGAGTTTCTCACCCCTTCTGGAACCGAGGAGTTCTTTATTAAGAGTAGCAGGGAGTGGAAGTTTGAAAAATGAGACACTTCATCAAAACCACTCTCCGAATAAGGGACATCTGCCAAAGCCCAAACCTGTCTTGCGATGGAGCAGCGGAAAATTATGTGATTAATAGACTCTCCTTGAAAACCACAAGCCTGACATACCGGGTCCATTTTGATACCTCTTTTCACCAGAAGGTCACCTACTGGTACCGCATTACTTACTGCCCGCCAGAGGAAAGTTTTGATTTTTGGGGCTGTATCAAGTTTCCATACCTCCTCTTTGAGAAAATTTAGAGAGGGCCTAGCTTCGGCTTCTTGAATCTCCAATCTTCTTCTGAAGTTGTTGATGAACCAATATCCAGATTTGACCGAATAACACCCATTCCTATTATGGAGCCAAACCCAAAAATCTTCCTCATTAAAAGCTGTTCCCATCGCTAAGATGCTTCGGATGTGCTCTTCATAGAAAAGATCCTCCAGTTTTTCCACGTTCCAACAACCATTCTGGTGGTCTATCAAATCAGAAACTCTTAGCAGTAGATCGACAAAAATATTCTTCATCAAAGGTCTTCTTCTTTCAGTGCCTCCAATCCATTCCTCAGTCCACACATATATCGATCTCCCGTCTCCCAAATGTTTTCGGAGCCCTTGAATTAGCAGGTCCTTCCCAAATTGAATGCTTCTCCAAGCATATGACGGTCTAGGGCCATTTTTTGCAGAGAGGAAATCAGAGTTGTCGAAGTACCTGCTCTTAAAGACTCTTGCAAAGAGGGAGTCCGGCTGATTTAGAATCCTCCATGCTTGCTTAGCCAAAAGAGCCTGATTGAAGCTTTGAATATCTTTGAACCCTAATCCTCCATGTTCTTTTGCCAAGCACATTTTAGTCCAGCTCAGCCAGTGAATCTTCTTCTTATGTTCCAGAGAGTTCCACCAGAAATCCGCCATAGCCCTTGTGAGATTCTCACACGATTGCTTGGTGAGTTTGAAGCAGGACATGGCGTACACAGGCATAGCCATAGCTACCGCCTTTATCAGAACCTCTTTACCACCCAAAGACAGTAGTTTGGCAAACCATCCATTTAGTCGATCCTTTAACCTATCATAGATATAAGCCAAGATCTCAGTTTTGGAACCGCTGAAACATTCTGGCAGGCCCAAATAATTCCCTGTTCCACCTTCCTTGGTGATTCCTGTGATCTCTTGAATAAGCCCCTTGGTTCCGTCATCCACCTTAGACCCAAAAGTAATAGCTGATTTCTCAATGTTAATTTTTTGTCCCGTGGCTTTTTCATAAATCTGAAGAATCTTGATTAGTTCTGCTGCCTGATTCGTTGATGCTTTGCAAATCAAGAGGCTGTCATCAGCAAACAACATGTGATGAATCATAGGTCCTCCCGGAGAAAACCGAATGCCTTCAATAGCTCCACTCTGAACTGCTTTCTCGAGAAGATGAATTAGACCTTCAGTGCAGATTACAAAAAGGAACGGAGACAGAGGGTCGCCTTGCCTAATCCCTCTTTCTGGTTGGATGTTTCCAAACGGCTGGTCATTAATGAGCGTAGAGTATCTAACAGTAGATACGCAGAACATCACTCTTTCTACCCACATGGTCTCAAACCCTATAGCCAATAGGAGAGCTCGAAGATACCCCCATTCCACGCGATCATAAGCCTTCGACATATCTGACTTGATGGCCATGAATTCCTTCGATATACTTCGATCAGTCCTCAGCGCATGAATGACTTCATGGGCAATTAGAATGTTGTCGGTGATGAGTCTCTCCTCTACAAAGGCAGATTGTGTTGGTGAAACTATATCAACAAGGAGTGGCTTAAGCCGAGACACCAAAATATTTGAGATGATCTTGTATAGGACCGAACAAAGGCTGATAGGTCTTAGGTCAGACATGAGAATCGGTTCATCAATCTTTGGCAGGAGACAGAGATGAGTGTAGTTCCATTCCAAAGGAAAGGTCCCGAATACAAAAAATTCCCGCACCTCTTTTGTCACTTGATCACCTATCGTGTTCCAATAACTCTGGAAAAACAACCCCGTCATACCATCCGGTCCTGGCGCACTGCTCGCTTTGATAGAGAAGACCGCCTCTTTCACCTCCTCCTTACTAACCTCTCTGACTAGAATCTCATTCATACCTGCTGTCACCCTACTCGAGAACCCTTCAAACAACGCAGAGAAATCTCCAGAATTAGCCGAGGAAAAAAGTTTTTTGAAGTATTCAGTAGCTACCTCTCCTTTTGCAGCCTCAGAGAAATGTGCCTGCCCTCTATCATCCATAAGTTTGGTGATTCTTCTTCTCGATCTGTTCGCTTTTACCGACGCATGATAATATTTGGTATTTAAATCTCCTTTCACCGCCCACTTATCTTTGCATCTTTGCTTCCAAAACAATTCCTCCTCTCTATACGCCTGAATCAGCTCTGCTTTTAAAAAGTTAATCCTTAGAGTAGCAGGATACATCGCAGATTGCTCCATCTCCAAAGCGTACTGAATCTGTTTGATCTTGTCCCTGGAGTTTATGTTCTCCTTCTTTTTCCATCTGCTTAACGCCTTTCTGCAATTCTTCAGTCTATCAGCTACCTTGGTTTCGAATAAAGGGTGATTTGTGAGCCAAGCTTTCTTGATTTCATCTTGAACCCCAGTCTTATGTAAGAATCTGCCATCAAACCGAAAGCTTCCTCTGTAACTCTCTGAGGCATTGATCAGCTTGACTAGGACTGGTCTATGGTCAGATCCTCGTTTGTCCATGAAGACTTGATTAGACGCTGGAAACAGTTGAAACCATCTCTTATTCCCAAAACCCCTATCCAACTTGGAGTGTATCGATAATGTTCCTCTCTGACCACCCCAAGTGAAGCTGTTCCCTGTACTAGGAAGCTCAGTCATCTCCCCAATAAGCAGCATATCGTTAAAAGCTTGAAACGATTTCTCACTTCTTCTCGGACCGCCTATTTTCTCATCATTGTTTCTAATCTCGTTGAAATCACCAACCATACACCATGGCTCTTTCCTATAAGCTCCTATACGTGAAAGTCTTTCCCAGAGTTTTGGTCTATTACTCTTTTCCGGCTCCCCATAAATACAAGATACAAAAAAGCAATCCTTCCCAAACCGCACCTTAAAGTCCACTAGATGCTTGTCTACAAACTTGAAATCAATATGTACAAAATGTTTCCACATCAATGCTAAGCCTCCGCTGTACCCGATAGGATTTACTGTCATTATCCTATCATAACCTAGCAATGTCTGTAGATCCACCAACCCATCTCGGTTCTGTTTCGTTTCCATTAAAAACAAAATGTCTGGGAAATGTTCCTTCCGCATTTCCCGTAACCTTGGAATGACCAGGTCCTGTGCACGGCCCAATCCCTGGCAATTCCAACTGATCATAGACATTTTAGATGTTGGACGGTCCCTCACTTGGGACCACCAATGGTTTCTTAAACCTTGCAGAGCTTTGAGATGGCTCGACATCTTCCTGTGCTTTCCTCTTTGCATCCGTAACCACACCTTCCCCAACTATTTTACCTCTTCCAGTATCGGGCCTCAGTACCCCCTTCCCATTGGCTCTCCTGGTGAACGTACCAGGCCTTTTTCTTCCCTTTGCTTTCTTAAGAAGAGTTCCAGAAGCACTAGGAACATAGGAGCCAGCGCTATAACCCGTTAGACTTGCAGGAGAGCCGCCCTGGTTTGAATCAGATTGCTCCATTGAAATAGGCTTCTCCGTTACCACCTTTCCGGATTGAAGAACTCTGTTTCCCGCCGAAATTGCGCCCGCCAATAATTTCTCCTATCTTTGGATAGCATCAGGACAAGCGCTAAAGTCAAAGACAATCCCTTTTCCTCTATCCAAGTCTTTGGTTACAGTCGGAGGGGTCTCAAGTCTGAGAGAGATTTTCTGAGCAATGGGATCTTTCTCAAGGTCTTCAATGGATTTCCTAATCCTTTCCTCCCTAGCACCCTTCTCCGCGCCCGAAGCAGCCTTTAAGTATAACCTCATATCCTCCAGAACTTCCTCAGCAATCTTCGGTCTGCCAGTGATAGGGTCCAACCCTAGCTGATGCTCTGGAATGAGCCCGAAGAGCGGGTCAGATTTTTTCTGATGGGCAAAATCCTCATTTCTTTTACTTTCCGCAGATGAGCCTTCCAGGATCTCCGTGGAAGCCTTCAAGTTTTTGAAGATAGGACACTGAGGTTGCTCATGGGTGATCCTCTGACATGTATAACATCTTTTCTGAAGCCTTTCATAATCATATAAGATGTTTACCGCTTCTCCTCCTGGTGTTGTAACTTTCTTCGCCCTCCTAAGAGGTTTTGAGACATCAAACCGTACCAGAACTCTTACATAATCTCTGACCTGAGATTTGTCGGGATCAAAGGCCACCACCTCCACTTTACCAGCAAAATCTCCCAGAGATTCTAATGCTTTCTTCGTGTAGTGGTTGATGGGAATGTTTCTCATCTGAACCCATACAGATATATATTGTAGATAGTCCTCCGGCGGTTTCTCAACCCATCTCTCCAGAGCAATAGGCCACATGTTGTGTGTGTGAGCTCCTTTGTTGAGCACATCGATCATATCTTGTTCATGTTTGAAGATAAACTGAAACTTATCTTTTGATAAGGCCACTCCTTTCACCCTGTCGTACAGACGCCACTTCCGAGGCATGTCGAGGATTAGGTCTGCCATGCTCTGGCACTTAGGGTTCAGTAATCTGCCAACCACGCTTAGCGCATTCCTACCCGTTGAGTAATACTCCGGATGATCAGGAAGCAGAAATGGTTCATCGTCTTCTTCTAATGACAACTGAAGCAGAGCTTTATCCAGATGTGACGTCATTGAGAATTCCAAACTTGAAGAAAAGTGTAGTGACTAACAATGAGACAGATCGGCGAAAATCCCTTTGATTTGAAGAAGAACCTGATGAAGCTTCAAGAACAAAACGTAGACTTTTTTTTGGATCTGAAAAGATAATGATGTTAAAAGCCAATAATGAGGATGACTTTTGAGAAAGGAACCGTGTTTTTTCCACCAAAGGCCCCACTTTGCTTGAAAGAGTATTTTAGCAAACAGGGAAGAAAGCCCAAAAAAAGGAATCTGCTATATTACGCCGAGAGAATTCCTTGAGATTTTTTTTTGACTCGTTCGCTTGTTCATATTGGTCAATTGGTAATATAATTAATTTATTACTATCTTAAGAAAAAAATTGTTTATTTACTACAAAAACACTATGTATATATGGAAAGAATATGTTGAGCCATTCCCAATTCCTACAAATTCAACACCAATATAGCAAATCTTATTGATAAATCCTGCATCAATGAGAAATTCACCAAAACTTTATGTTGCTTTTCTGATCATGGTTCTTTTGTTTGGTCCGAGTCATGAGCTACCACCGTTTTGGCTCGAAACCACCGTCACAATGACAAATAATCTTGGAGGTCCACTTCTTACGGTTCATTGCAAATCTAAAGATAACGATTTGGGGGTTCACATGGTGGCTGCCAACACAGATTACCACTTTACATTTCAATCAAATCTCTGGAAATCAACACTGTTCTTTTGCAGCTTCCACTGGAACAATCAGGTCAAGCAGTTTGATATATTTGATGCTTTGAGAGATCAAGATGAATGTTATAAATGTAACTGGACTATCAAACCTGATGGTCTATGCAAGCTTGATAAAAAAGGTAAATGTTTCCCATGGAAATGATTTGATATAATATATGATTGTGATGGTGAATATAAAGATGATCAAATGAAATATCTAATAAAAGTCATTTTAGGATGAAAACAATTTCAGTCTCTTTGTATTCTTATATTTTAGTTTTTTCTAATTATTTATTAGAAAGGTCAATTTTTTTTTTGGTCAACAGCTTTTCATTCAACTAATAAAAGCTTACATATTGTTTTGCAACATAAGAGAAGCGAGAGCATTTTTTGCAAGGTTATCCGCTACAAGGTTTGCGGAGCGCGGAATTAAAACAAAAGATAGAGATGTGAAGAAAGGAATGAGGTGACTAATATCGCATAGAAGTTCCGCTATCTCGTTCAACACCGACCCTGATCGCATGGCAGAAATGAGGACGCTTGAGTCCGATAGAATCTGGAGCCTTGAAAACCCCTCTTTTGATGCTTCCTGCATCGCCTTCCGAATGGCTAGAGCCTCCGCTATTAGAGCTGATCCGACAAAGCTGCGCGACTCCGCGCCTTGGATCTCCAAATGGGTCTTCTTATCCTGTATAAACCAACCAAGTCCAGCACATTTAGTCTCAACATTCCAAGCCCCATCTACCGAACATGTCGGAACCTCAGTCACAATCTTTTCTGCATTGCTTCGCAAAGGGAGTTCAAATGTTTCTGGTTTTGTCTTAGCAGCTTCCCATTCTTTAGCATCTCGAACTGCTTTGGAGAGAGTCTCCTCCGCTGTGTATAGCTTATCCTCAAACAGTCTCTTGTTCCTTGCTGTCCAAAGGTTCCAAATGATCCAAGGGGACAGGGGGGAACAACACAGACCTGACGGCGGGAGATTTAGGACCTTGGGGATAAGGGACAATAGGTGTTGTAGTGTGCCCAAAGGGAAGGCCTGAGCTTGGGAGCCAGGGAGAAAGATTGGAGCGAGCTCCCATGTTCGTTGAGCAAAAGGACAGTGCATGAGAACATGTTCAACAGTTTCCAGCATCCCACAAACCTTACACGCATGAGCAACTTCCACTCCACGTCTGATCAGAAGCTCTGCGACAGGTAGGACACTGTTCAGAGCTCTCCAAATGAAATGTTGGATCTTTCCTGGAGCGTCTAGTTTCCAGACATGTTTGATCCAATCAAACCCAAGCGGGTTCGGTTGATGTTCTATTAGATTGGTCATCCTATAGCCAGACTTGGTGGTATAGTTACCTTTGCTCTCTCCTAACCACACCAATTTATCAGGAGGTTTTTTGGAACTGGGGATTAGCTGCCTGATAACTTCCTCATAATGAGGTAAATGGAACCGCACCAAAGATAAATTCCATTCATTCGAGTCCGGTAATAGCAAGTTTTGGACTTTAAGGTGCTGGTTTGTCCTTGTTGGAGGTCCAATGGGCGTCAGCGGTTTTGAAGTGGAGAGCCAAGGGCTAGACCATACGTTGATACTAGCTCCATCTCCTACCAAGTAGCCCAACCCCTTCTCAAGAACCTCTTTCCCTGCCATTATCCCTGTCCAACCATGTGACGCCGCCTGTTTAGGGGTGCTCTCCATAAAGGAGCATTCTGAGAAATACTTTCCTTTCAGCACTTGGGACAGTAAAGCTTCGGGGTTGTTCATGATGCGCCATCCCAATGTAGCTAGGAGGACATCATTGAACGATTCAATATTCTTAAAGCCTAGGCCCCCCACACATTTTGGCGTTGCCATTCGATCCCATGAAACCCACGCCATCTTCCGTTTATCAGGTGCACTATCCCACCAAAATCTTGTCAAGATTGATTGGATGCGCTTACAGACTGACTTGGGGATTTTGAAGCTTTGCATGGAGAAGTTGGGGAGAGTTGATAGGACTGTTTGCAGCATCACATGCTTTCCCGCACCCGATAGGAACTTCATCGGCCATGCTTGGGAGCGTTGGCGTATCTTGTCCACCAGTCCTGTAAAAACATCCCTCTTCTTGCGTCCAAAATTCTTAGGTAACCCTAGGTATTTGCCCATGCCACCTTCCTTCTCTATGCCAATAAAGGTTTTAACTCTACGCATGATCGACTCTGGCGTTTTCGAGGAGAAGGATATTGTTGACTTGTTCAGGTTTATGCACTGCCCTGAGCAGTTCTCGTATCTCTTTAGAATCCTCATTAGAGAGGTACAGCTCTTCACATTGGTACTACTGAAAAAGACTGTATCATCCGCGAACAATAAATGGTTGATGAAAGGGCTTCTTCGAGCCACTTGTAGTCCCTTCAGTTGCCCATTTTGTTGTTCCTTCAGGCACAGTCCCGTGAGTACCTCAACACACAGAATGAACAGGTACGGGGACAGCGGGTCTCCTTGCCGTAGCCCTCTGTTCGGTTGAACTTTACCAAACGGCGCACCATTGATGAGGTATGCATACGAAACAGTGGAGACACATTCCATCACCCAATTCACCCACACCGAGTCAAAGCCTAGCTGGTCGAGGACTTTGGCTAGGAAAGTCCACTCAATTCTGTCGTACGCTTTGCTCATGTCGGTTTTGATCACCATGGAGCATCTCTTTGAGGCTTCAGAAAACTTTAGATAGTGCAGGTTCTCGTGAGTGATAAGGATGTTGTCCGTAATAGCACGCCCCGGGACAAAAGCTGATTGCTGCTTGGACACGATGTGATCAAGGAACTTCTGGAGACGAAGGGTTAGTATCTTTGCTATGATCTTGTAGCGCACATTGCAGAGCGCTATGGGACGGAACTCTGAGGGGCTCTTTGCACCAGGGACCTTAGGGAGTAGACAAATATGCGTTTCATTGATTTTTGGATCCATTTTTCCAGTCAGGAAAAAGTCCCGCACCTCCCTACAGATGTCCTCCCCTATCACTTCCCAAAAGGAATGATAGAACCCTGCAGAGAAACCGTCTGGTCCTGGCGCCTTATCAGTGTTGATTTGCTTCACTGCGCAGAGAATCTCCGTATCCGTTGGGATCGCCGTGAGTATTTGATTGGTCTCCGGGGAAATACGCCTTGAGATGGATTCTTCAACAGCCCCCAGACCACCAGCGCCATTAGATGTAAAGAGTTTGGTATAGTAGTCTTCAAAGACTTTACCGATCTCAGTCTCCTCATGAAAAGGTATGCCGACTTCATCTTCAATGGTGGTTAGGCGATTATAGGATCTCCTTCGTTTAGTTACAGCATGGAAGTAGGCGCTGTTCCTGTCTCCTCCTTGTAACCATTGCACCCTACTTCTTTGACGCCAGTACAATTCCTCCTCCTTGTATGCTTTGCTGAGGGCTAGGGAGAGCTCCCTGATGATTTTCGGGTATGGGTTTCCACAGGAAAGATGCTCCTCCAATATAGACTGGAGATCAATAATAGCTTTTGCACTATTCTCCTTCTTGGTTTTAAACCATTTGATTAGTTCCTCACAACAACGCTTTATCTTATTTTCCACCTGCTTAAGTACATCTTTCTGCCAGGCTTCTTCTATCACTTTGCGTGCCTCTGGCATATCCTTGATGTTTCGGTCGTACCTGAACAAGCGCCTCCTCTTAGGCTTGGATGAATCCAAGTAGGTCACCAGAGGTCTATGGTCAGAACCCTCAAAACGGAGGTAATCACAGCGGCCAGCAGGGAACATATCAAACCAAGCACAATTTGCTAATGCACGGTCCAACCTGGCTCGGATGAAGTGTGTACATTGTTGCCCCCTCCACGAAAGGGGGTTGCCTACATGCTTCACATCCCACAAGCCATTTTCCGACACAAAGCTTCGAAAGGGGATAAAAGAACCCTCACATCTCTCTGGTCCCCCGACCTTCTCCACATTGTCTAAGATGTCATTAAAGTCCCCTGAAAGAAGCCAGGCAGTATCTCTGTCTCGCCCAAGCTGGGAAATGGATTCCCAAAACGCAGCTCTATTTTCTTGTTGAGGCATCCCATATATAAAAGTGACATGAAACTCAATATTTTTTACCTTCAGTTTGGTGTCAATGAAGTGTGGGGTCGCTTCAAGTATACTGATGTCAATGTCTGCTTTCTAGAAGAGTGCCAAGCCTCCACTGATGCCAATTGGTGGGACTGTGAGGTGGTCATCATATCGGAGACTCTGGAGCTCAGAAAGCACAAACTCATCTTGATTTTTGGTCTCCATTAGGAAGAGACTATTCGGGTTTAGGGTCTTTTTTATTTCCCGGATTCTTGGAACTGTCAAGTCACCTCCCAAACCTTGACAGTTCCAGCAGGCTAGAGCTAAGGAATCGGGTTTTGCGGGGGCCGAAAATCCGCCCTTCGCTTCCTTGTTGCTGGGACTTGCACTATTGTTGGGGGTTCTTGCGCTTGAGGATCAGGTAAGTCTTCATTCCCACTCCTTTCCACACATAATTTCTTGCGGGGCGGATTAGTGGAGCGAGCTGTCATCTGTTTCGAAAGGCGCGTACTTTGGAGGGGACTTCTATTCACTTTTGCTCTGGTTGCTCTCTTCCCTTGAGCTGCTGGATTAGCACTGGTTCCTTTCTTTGCCGATGCTTTGCTTGCAGCTTTCTTTTTACTTGAGGATGCTTGATTAGTTTTGGTTTTAGTGCCTACAGGAGAGCCAATTCGCAGTGTAGCAGGGACTCTCTGACCAGACACAGGGTGATCCCTAGCCGGTGACTGGTTATGTTTGCTACCAGCACTTCCTTCATTAAATTTATTACGAAGGTCTCCTTGCTCATAGTTGACCTCAACATCTTGCAGCCGTGCTATCAATGAGGTGGAGAGGCCACCAGACCTCTGGGATTCCTGATGGGGGCGCTCAATTCTCTCCAGCGCTGATCGTCGCTCTGAGGAGTGGCTGTTAATCTCACCACGTTCCGGAATAACCGGTAGTTCCATAGGCTCCCTGGCTGGATTCGGGGGAGGGGTCCTTGAGGACTGAGAATATTGAGGACGATCCCCATGAAGGTGGTATTCTCTCGAAGAGTGGGTGGAGGAACGGTCTCTTAGCTCTCTTCTCTCAAATGTAGGCCTCCTGTCCTGAGCTCTTCCTACAGCTCTTGAGTCATAAGATGATTGGTGTCGCGCATAGTCATGGTAAGGTCTTCTTTCCGGATAACTTGGTCGAGAGGTAGCTGATCTTTGAGATACCGCATGATCATCTCTAGGAAGAGAATCCGAGTTCCTCATTTGGCTTGTTGGAGCTCGTCGGTAGTCTTGACGTCTTCAGTGATCCTCTAGGCTCCTCAGTGTATTCTGCTGGCTTATTCCCAACTCGTGGGCAGATGTTCTTGTCGAGACTGGTTTACTAGGGCAGTCATCCTCCTCATGGAAGAGAGAGTAGCAGTAGAAACAATGTTTCTGCAGATTTTCGTACTCCAAGTCCACATTGAAGACTTCACCAGACTGAAGTTGGACCGGAAGTTGCATCTCCAGGTTTTTTAGACAATCAATATCCACACGAACTCTGCCTTGGGGAATGTCCTCATCCATGTGGACACCAAGCGCTTTTCCAATAGTTTCTAGGATCTGGAAGGTCCAGAAGTGGAGGGGCAGGCCGTGAATATTAATCCAGAATGGAGTACGCCTGGGGAAAGAGTTTGAGACGATTGGCTCCCATCGTTGTAGGATGATCATCCACCTTTTGTAGTGGAAAGGTGCTCGCCGCATTACAGATAATAAGGCATCCTCTGTCTCAAATTTGACTTGGAACAAGTCTGGTCCTAGAGTTCTTCCTGTGACAGCGGTTTCGAGGTTCCAGAATTGGATTAGCCAGTCCAGGACCCACTGAGGTTTTTGGATCGATGGTTTGGTGACCCGACCTAAGAGAGTGAGCTTGTTGTCTTCGATGAGTTCTGAGTTGTCATTTGACGGGAGTAGAATTGGGGCTCTTCTTCCTTGCGAAGAGGGTTTCCGTGTTGGGGTTCTAGATGCCTCAGGCACCCATTTTCCTTTTTCGGATCTTGAATACCTGTTCGACATGTTGATGTAGGTTGCACTAACTAATGAGCTGGGTTGAATCCTCACTGCGAGGTAACGACGAGGTGGTCCGTAGAGACTGAGTGTGGTAGCTCTCACTGACGAGAGAGGAAACTGTCCTCCGGTCCTTAGCGTCGAGGTAAAGAAGCTGGTATGTTTAGTTTATGAAGTTTTCGTCGAACAAAGCTCCCAGATCTGTCATGGGTTTCTTTCCAGATTTCATTTCTACACCGTACAAAGAACCACCATAAAAGGGGGAAATCGATTGCCCCAAAAAACTTCACGCCGGAAAGTAGTTGCGGTGGTTGTCGGAGCTACAGGACGGAGGAGCTAAGGTGGAGAGCGGAGGCGATCGAACTAGATCTGAGGAGTGCGCTTGTCTGGGGAAATGGGCCTGGGAGAGATTTCAAAAAACGCGTGCATCTCAAACGCTCTATTGAACGCAACCAAAGCCTGGTTAGAAACATTAGAAAGGTCAATTTATATGTATTTTATCTTGAAAATAAATGAGTTGATGTATGCATTGGCAACCAAAGAGAGTGAATGCATGACATGAAAACAATAATTCGATTTAACGACATGAAACCATCGATTTTTATCTTTACACGTCAACTAAAATCTGCAGCTACAAAAAAAACCAATACACAACATCTTGAAATCCAACGGTCATTAGTCAGTCTTCTTACAGTACAAACCTAGTACAGACCTAGCAATAATTTTATATATCCTCTGAAATCGGTGGCTTTCATGGTATAGGCGGCATACAGTTGCATAGGTGGTGCAACTGGAATCAGTGGCTTTCATGGTATAGGCGGCATTGGTAAATACGGTGGCATAGGTGGCGCAGTTGGAATCGGTGGCTTTCATGGTCTTTTGGGGTGATCATTAGGGTGACTTTGATCTATTTTCTAGTTTGTCTTTTCTGTAAACATTTGATTTGATTTCGTCTATCGTGTTATGTAACGCATTATGCATGAATTATTAGTCATGGTTTGTTTTGGTTGATGGTTCCTATTTTTGCATGTTCAAAATAAAGTCTAGAGGAATCTGTCAAGGCTTAGAATGATGTTCTTTTAATGGATTTTCTTTGAAATTGCATTTATGTTGATGATCTATACACAAAAGAAAAAGAAAAATATTTAGATAAAAGTTTAAAATCCTTTTATATATATATATTTTTTTAATTGGCTTGATCCTTTTATATAATAAGACCAACAAATCTAAAACATGCATTACTCATGAAATAATGGAAAAAACGGATGGAGTTTTATGGAGTACAAAGGCATGAGAAGCGTATATATGTAGGTATTATTGTTGGAATTGTGTGAGCACATGTCCAACTCTATATTATCCGATTAGTACGATATTGTCCACTTTGAGCCTAATTGACTGGTTCCCATGAATTTACTTTTGGACTCCTTTCCAAAAGGCCTCGTACTAATTAGAGTTAGACATTATCGTGTCCTACAACTGAACTTCCATGATCTTCTGATTTGATCTCTGCCACACACCTCTCATTTCTAACTTATAGTATACCATTCATCTCTCGAAGGGTATTTTGATCTTTTCGTCGATTTCTCGTCAATCTGGCTTTGATACTAATTGTTGGAATTGTGTGAACCCATGTCCAACTCTATATTATCCGGTAGGTACGATATTGTCTACTTTTGGTCTAATTGGCTGGCCCGCGTGAATTTACTTTTGGACTCCTTCCCAAAAGGTTTCGTACTAATTAGAGTTTGACATCTCTTTATATATTAGTTGTCTAATTTGATATTTCACAATTATATATGTTGGTTGGATTGTACAACAAATCGGATTGAACCAAATAATGGACTCCTTCAAAGAAAACTAATCCAACATGCGTTATACATGTATACATTTGTAAAACTGAATTAAAACTAACCAACTCGATAACTTAGATAATTCTTATATATATACGGATACTTTTTTTTATCACGATGTATATACGGATACTTACCCACGCCAAATCGCTGATAAACAAGAATGCATGATTCGTTCAACGTAAATACGATTATAATTCATGTTAGTTGTTTCAATTCATACTATATAAACATATATTTTAACTAGATATCTTAATGAAGTATTCGAACGTACCAGTCAACGTTTCAGAAATTGACATTGTACTATAGTATATATAATATACTCTCTCCGTTTTATATTAAGTGTCGTTTTAGAGAATTTTTTTCGTTACAAAATAAGTGTCGTTTTCGATTTTCAATGTAAAATTTATTAATTTTATGCAAAATTTATTTTTCTATTGGTTGAAATATGGTTAGGTGTATAGGTAATAGTTTTTTTATAGGAAATGTATAAAATTAATTGTTTTTTTAATCCGTGTGTCGAAAACTAAACGACATTTATAATGAAACATAAGGAGTAATTAACATAGTAGGAAATTATTTTGGCAGTTCGATATTTTAAATAAAAAGTATATAATAAATGTGGGCTAAGATCCACAGAAAATATAAGCAACAATAAATGACGTAGTAAAGGCCTTGGGATGAGAGTGACGAAAATTAAATAAGATACGAGTTGCATGACAAACACTTGTTTCATTCATGCATGGTCATCTCATCTCTATAACCTTTCTCAGTGGCCCAACTTGAATTTACTTACTCTCGTGCAATCAATTACGACGTGTATAAGAGTTTTGATATGTTCCATCCGTTTAGAAAAGATAGATGTTTTAAATTTTTTATTTTTTCGCAAAAATAAATATTTTCTGTTTTCTATGAAAATATTGTAAACTTTAAAAAAATTAATTGATTTTACTAAATTACTATTGGTTAAAAAATATTAAAAATTAAAAATTGTAGAAAACAATACATTTATTATAATCACTCCGTTTTTAATATAAGTCGTTTTAGAATTGCATATATAGATTAAAAAAATCATTAATTTTTATATTTTCTAAACAAAAACATCATTAATTATTTATTTAATCACAAATCAACCAATAATAAAATAGAAGGTATATTATCATTGGTCATATAACATTAAGTGTTAATAAATTTTACATAAAAAATCGAAAACGCCATATAATTTGGAACATAATTTTTTTTCTAAAACAACTTATATTAACAATTTTTAATGTGTTTTTTTAATATGTGTGAAAACGCTAAAAAGTCTATTTTTCTGAAATGGAAGGAATCTTTTTTTTTTCTGTATTTGCATATATGCATATATATATATATATATAGTATTTTTTAAGAAAAAAATACAAAACTTATATGGTCTAAAAATTCTAGACATCACATTTATTGTAGCTTGGATTCAATTTTTTTTAAATGAACTAATCTAAACATATACAGGAGTTGGGCTACCTTTAAAGCCGAATAAGACCATCAGCATTAGTGAACCCCATGGAAGGGGTTCACAAAGCATTTTTTATTATTATTTTTTTTATGTTTAATTTTTGTTTTTAAAAAAAAAAAAAAAAAAAAAATTATTAATAGGACCAATCGCGGGCCGCCACGTGTCGTGGGGTCCGCGCTACAGTGACGATCCGGGTTCACTGGAGTGAACTCCCAAGAGACAGGTTCACTGATTTTTATTATTTTAATATTTTTTTTTTTTCGAAAACCGTGTGAACTCCCCTTGGAGTTCACCAATGCGGATGCCCTAAGATCCAACGGGCTTTTACAGATATTCGATATTTTCAATAGCTAAAATGCAAAGGGCGGGAAGCCATTTTCAATAGATCCTACTATATATTAACGGAAAATTCACTATAGTAATTTTTGCTTACTTGTCAAAACTCTTACAAAATTGTTATAATTTGATTGGTCGATGATTTTTAATTTTTATTTATTTTAATTGGATCTAAAAATAAAAAAGTAAGTCTATAACCAATTAATATCACTTGCCAAATAATTTACATAATAATATTACAAATAATAATTTACGATAACTAATTGTTGAAATTATAGAAAGAGAAATAAATGGATCATTTTTATATTTAAAAAAGTACGGAAAATAATAAACGACAAACCGTTTATATAAATCAATATAAAGATTTTATATTCTTATTTAAAAGCATTATATTTTATATAAATTATCATAATCCTACTATATATTAACTGAGAAGTAAATTTAGTGATTTTTGTTTACGTGTCGATCATAGGTGAACTCTTACAAAATTGTTATAATTTGATTGGTCGATGATTTTTAATTTTTATTTATTTTAATTAGATCAAATGTAAGTCTATAACCAATTAATAGTATTTGCCAAATAATTTACATAATAATATTACAAATAATGATTTATGGTAACTAATTGTCAAAATTATAGAAAGAGAAATAAATTGATCATTTTTATATTTAAAAATACATAAAATAATAAACGACAAACCGTTTATATAAATCAATATAACGATTTTATATTCTTATTTAAAAGCATTATATTTTATATAAATTATCATAATAACTATTAACATCTCCTAAAGTTCATATTATATGCTTTATAAATCATCTATAAAAATATTTATCAAATTATTTATCTTGACTTATTGTATATTTTAAGTTATTATAAGAGTTTGTAAGTCATCTATAAAAGCTTAAAGTGAAAGCTATATACCATACTATATATTGATTGAGAAGTCATTTAAGAGATTTTTGGTTATGTGTCGATCATTTATGAAATCTTAAAAAACTGTTATAAATTGATTGTCGATAGTTTATAATTTCTATTTATTTTTATTTATTTTAATTAGATTTAAAAGAAAAAAGTAAGTTTATAAACAGTTAATATCACTTGCCAAATAATCTACATAATATTACAAATAATTATTTATGGTAACTAATTGTTGAAACTATAGAAAGAGTAATAATGTTTGATCATTTTTTATATATTTATAAACTACATAAAATAGTAAACAAAAAGGTTTATTAAAATTGATATAATGATTTTACATTCTTATATAAAGCATTATATTTGTATACGGCCCTATATTTGTATATAAAGTCATATAATAACTATTAATATCTAATAGAATTCATACATGCTTTATAAATCATCTATAAAATTATAAATACATTTATAAAATTATTTATCTGGGCTTATCATATGTTTTAAATTATGATAAGAGGTTTTAATTATTTATACAAGCTCATAAATTAATTTATAAAATCTATTTTTAAATTTTATTTTATATTAAATGATAAATCACTAAATTGATTTTTTTCTTAGGTGTCGATCATATATAGAGTTTGAGAAAAAATATTATAATTTGATTTGTTTATGGATTTTCAATTTTTATTTATTTTATGAGTACCAAAATTAGTTCTAGAAATAGTTTTATCAGCATCCAAACGACCTAAATATACTGCACAAAATAATTTATGGTAATTAAATATGTGATTTATAATATATATATAATGCTTCATAAAATCATTTTTAGCAATCACGTATTTATAAACTATATAAAATATTACAAAACTTTCAGTATTATATACCTTCAAAAATTAAATAATTTTATTAAAAACTGAATCATGAATATTATACATAACTAATTTTAGTACAATTACCAATACAAAATATCAAATATATTTAAAATAGTCATATTTATCTTTTTTTAAACAATTATTCTTAGAAAAATATTTAACAAAAACACATAATGATAAAAACATATTTTAATTTGAAAAATTATAATAAATTTATTGTTACAAAACATTCAAACCCGCGAAACCGCGGGCATCCACCTAGTATGTGTTGACCCCGACGAAAATAATGAGTTTTTTCGGTAAATGTTTTATTACTGAAGCCTATGATTTTAAGTGTTATTTTAAAATTTCTAATCACATTTCAAATTTGTATTAATATATATTAAACTCTCTTTCACGGTACATAGGCATTGTTTTAATTTTTTATCAATTAATTTAGTAAAACTTCATAATACTTCTAAAATTGGTGGTCTAACCACTATAAAATCGCTATTCTCTAGAGAAACGGAGAAACAAAGGTTCCAAACCTCTTTGACCTTCATCATATGTTAGTGCAGGATGCAACTATGCATTAAAACAATATTGTCATATTTTTGAATTTTTCTCAAAATTTATGTGTTAACCCTTACGAAAATATTGAGTTTTTCGGTAAATTCTCTATATACTGAAGCCTATCATCTCTAATGTTGTTTTAAAATTTCTAAACACATTCTAAATTTGTATTAATGTATATTAAGCTCTCTTTCATGGTACACGGACATCGTTTTAATTTTTTAATCAATTAATTTAGTAAAACTTTATAATACTCCCTAAATTGGTGAAGTAGCCACTATAAAATCGCTATTCTGTAGAGAAACGCAGACAACAAAGTTTCCAAACCTATTTGACATTCATCATATGTTAGTGAAGTATGCAATTTTACATTAAAACAATATTTTCATATTTTTGATTTTTTCTCAAAATCTATGTGTTAACTCCCTACAAAAATATTGAATTTTTCGGTAAATGTTCTATATACTGAAACCTATGGTCTTTAGTGTTGTTTTAAAATTTATAAACACATTATACATTTGTATAAATGTATATTAAACTCTATTTCAAGGTACATGTGCATTGTTTTAATTTTTCATCAATCAATTTTGTAAAACTTTATAATATTCCCTAAATTGGTGGACTAACCACTATAATATCGCTATTCTCTAGAGAAACGGAGACAACAAAGGTTCCAAACCTCTTTGACCTTCATCATATGTTAGTGTAGGATGCAATTATGCATGAAAATAATATTGCTATATTTTTGATTTTTTTTTTCAAAATCTATATGTTAACAACTACAAAAATAGTTTTTCGGTAAATGTTCTATATACTAAAGCCTATGATTTTTAGTGTTTTTTTTAATTTCTAAACACATTCTACATTTTTTATAAATGTATATTAAACTCTTTTTAATGGTACATCGGCATCACTTTAATTTTTTATCCACTAAATTAGTAAAACTTATTAATACTCCCTAAATTGGTGGACTAACCACTACAAAATCGTCATTCTCTAGAGAAACAGAGACAACAAAGGTAACAAACCTCTTTGACCTTCATCATATGTTAGTTTAGGAAGAAATTATGCATTAAAAAAGTATTGTTATATTTTTTGAATTTTTTCCAAAATTTATGTGTTAAACCCCCTACGGAAATTTGAGTTTTTCGGTAAATGCTCTATATACTGAAGCCTATGATCTCTAGTGTTGTTTTAAAATTTCTAAACACATTCTACATTTGTATTAAAGTATACTAAACTCTCTTTCATGGTCCATGGACATCGCTTTAATTTTTTATCAATCCCCTATATATTATTTGTAAAACATTACAACTTCTTTTTGTATCCACATGTCATCACTAGGATGATTCTTAGAATTATTAGAGAAATAGGTTGGTCCATCTCATTATATAATAAGCTTTTTATTAAACTAACTATAAATTAATTATTAATATCATTTATTATTTCATTAAATAAAGATTACGGAATTGCCTAATGTGGGTAGAGTATATATGACAATTAATGATTTTGAATAATAAAGATTTGATAAAAAAAAGTATCTTCTATCAAATTTGTTTAATTTAAAACTATTAAAATAATATTTTTAAAAACAAAATAACCATATTATAAAAATTTACATTTTTCTGTATATTTTATATTTTGAATTTTAAAAAATGACTATAAATTACTAAAAGTGTTAAAAGTCTCACATTCAAATTTTGCGATCCATGGTTTAAAATTTTTGTTATGACAAAATACAAATGATTACAAAATTATATAAGTAAAAGTCTAATTTAATTAATCATTAAGATTTAAAATATATATGTATATATATCATTCTAAATTAAACTATAAACCATATTGAATAAATAAATATTTTAGGTTCAAAATTTACTTTGAATAATTTTTTTTGATAAAAGTTTTGAACTAACATTGATAAATTTTTATCAATTACTAAAATTATTAATCCCACAATAAAAGTTTTGTTATCAGTAATTTAAAGTTTTTGCCATTAAAAATACACATGATAAAAAAAACATATGAGTAGAAAGCATCATTTAAAAAAAAAAAAAAAAATAGACACTAATATTAAAAATATACTATGTATGTTAATATCATTTAAATTTAATTACATATCCTATCAATTTTTTTTTTTAAAATGTTTGGATTAATAAAATTGATTTATACGTTCGCACCAATTTAATTATATATGTAATAGTTACTGACTTTTAATTATTCAATATATATTTATTATTTCATAATATGTAAGAACATATAATACATAAAATAATTTCTATATATAATGTTTATCCCGCGCAAGGCGCAGATCTTAATCTAGTTAATTTAGTAAAACTTCATAATACTGCCTAAATTGGTTGACTAACCACTATAAAATCGCTATTCTCTAGAGAAACAGAGACAACAAAGGTTCCAAACTTCTTTGACCTTCATCATATGTTAGTGGAGGATGAAACTATACATTAAAATAATATTTTCATATTTTTGAATTTTTTTCAAAATCTATGTGTTAATAACTCCTACGAAATATTGAGTTTTTCGGTAAATGCTCTATATACTAAAGCCTATGATCTTTAGTGTTGTTTGAAAATTTCTAAACACGTTCTACATTTGTATCAATGTATATTGAACTCTCTTTCATGGTATATGTGCATTGTTTTAATTTTTTATCAATTAATTTTGTAAAACTTTATAATATTCCCCAAATTGGTGGACTAACCACTATAAAATCACTATTCTTTAGAGAAACGGAGACAACAAATGTTCCAAACCTCTTTGACCTTCATCATAAGTTAGTATAGGATGCAATTATGCATGAAAACAGTATTGTTATCTTTTTGAATTTTTTTTCAAAATCTATGTGTTAACAACTACGAAAATATTAAGTTTTTCGGTAAATGTTCTATATACTAAAGCCTATGATCTTTAGTGTTGTTTTTAAATTTCTAAACACATTCTACATTTTTATAAACGTATATAAAACTCTATTTCGTGGTACATGAGCATCGCTTTAATTTTTTATCAATTAATTTAGTAAAACTTCATAATACTCCCTAAATTGGTGGACTAACCGCTGTAAAATTGCTATTCTCTAGAGAAACATAGAAAACAAAGGTTACAAACCTCTTTCACCTTCATCATATGTTAGTGAATGATGCAACTATGCATTAAAACAATATTTTCATATTTTTGATTTTTTTTCAAAATCTACGTGTTATGTTCTATATACTGAAGCCTATGATCTTTAGTGTTTTTTTTTAAATTTCTAAACACATTCTACGTTTGTATTAATTTATATTAAATTCTATTTCATAGTACATGGGCATCAATTTAATTTTTTATCAATTAATTTAGTAAAACTTCATAATACTCCCTAAATTGGTGGACTAACCACTATAAAATTGCTATTCTCTAGAGAAACGGAGACAACAAAAGTTCCAAACCTCTTTGACCTTCATCATATGTTAGTGAAGGATGCAACTATGCATTAAAACAATATTTTCCTATTTGTGATTTTTTTTCAAAATTTATGTGTTAACCCCAACGAAATATTGAGTTTTTCGGTAAATGCTCTATATACTAAAGCCTATATCTTTAGTGTTGTTTGAAAATTTCAAAACACATTCTACATTTGTATCAATATATATTAAACTCTTTTTCCTGGTACATGTGCATTGTTTTAATTTTTTATCAATTAATTTTGTAAAACATCATAATATTCCTAAAATTGGTGGACTAACCACTATAAAATCGCTATTCTCTTGAGAAACGGAGACAAGAATGGTTCCAAACCTCTTTGACATTCATCATATGTTAGTGTAGGATGCAATTATGTATGAAAACAGTATTGTTATATTTTTGAATTTTATTCAAAATCTATGTGTTAACCCCTACAAAAATATTGAGTTTTTCGGTAAATGTTCTATATATTGAAGCATATGATCTTTAGTGTTGTTTTAAAATTTCTAAACACATTCTACATATGTATTAATTTATATTAAACTATATTTCATGGTACACGGGTATCGCTTTAATCTTTTATCAATTAATTTAGTAAAACTTCATAATACTCCCAAAATTGGTGGGCTAACCACTATAAAATCGCTATTCTCTAGAGAAACGGAGACAACAAAGGTTCCAAACCTCTTTGAGCTTCATCATATGTTAATGAATGATGCAACTATGCATTAAAACAATATTTTCACTTTTTTGAATTTTTTTCAAAATCTATGTGTTAACCCCTTCGAAATATTGAGTTTTTCGGTAAATGCTCTATATACTAAATTCTATGATCTTTAGTGTTGTTTTAAAATTTCTAAACACATTCTAAATTTGTATAAATGTATATTAAACTCTCTTTCTTGGTACATGTGCATTGTTTTATTTTTTTTATCAATTAGTTTTGTAAAACTTCATAATATTCCTTGAATTGGTGGACTAACCACTACAAATCGCTATTTTCTAGAGAAACGGAGAAAACAAAGGTTCCAAACCTCTTTGACATTCATCATATGTTAGTGTTTTCAAAAAAAAAAAAAAGAGGATCGGTTTTTATGGTTTGAAAAACCTCAGTATGCAGATTACGTATGTAAAGTTGAATGGTAGGATGCAATTATGCATGAAAACAGTATTGTTATATTTTTGATTTTTTTTCAAAATCTATGTGTTAATCCCTACGAAAATATTAAGTTTTTCGGTAGATGTTCTATATACTGAAGCCAATGATCTTTAGTGTTGTTTTAAAATTTCTAAACACATTCTACATTTTTATAAACGTATATTAAACTCTCTTTCACGGTACATGGGCATCGCTTTAATTTTTTATCAATTAATTTAGTAAAATTTCATAATACTCCCTAAATTGGTGGACTAACCACTATTAATTCGCTATTCTCTAGAGAAGCGTAGACAACAAAGGTTCCAAACCTCTTTGACCTTCATCATATGTTAGTAAAAGAAGCAACTATGCATTAAAACAATATTTTTGAATTTTTCTCAAAATCTATGTGTTAACCCCCCTACGAAATATTGAGGTTCTCGGTAAATGCTTTATATACTAAAGCCAATGATCTTTAGTGTTGTTTTAAAATTTCTAAACACAATTTAAAGTTTCATTAATGTATATTAAACTTTTTTTCATGTTACATGTGCATTTTTTTATTATCAAGTAATTTAGTAAAACCTTATCACATTTTATCTAAATTGGTGGACTTGCCACTATAATATCGCTATTCTCTAGAGAAACGGAGACAACAAAGGTTCCAAACTTCTTTGAACTTCATCATATGTTAGTATAGGATGCAATTATGCATTAAAAAAATATTGTTATATTTTTGAATTTTGTTCAAAATCTATGTGTTTAACTAACCCCTACGAAAATATTGAGTTTTTCTGTTAATGTTCTATATACTGAAGCCTATGATATTTAGTGTTGTTTTAATATTTCTAAACACATTCTACCTTTTTATTAATGTATATTAAACTCTCTTTCATGGAACTTGAGCATCGCTTTAATTTTTTATCAATTAATTTAATAAAACTTTGTAATACTCTCTAAATTGGTGGACTACTAACCACTATAAAATCGTTATTTTCTAGAGAAACGGAGACAACAAAGGTTACAAGCCTCTTTGACCTTCATCATATGTTAGTGAAGGATGCAACTATGCATTAAATCAATATTTTCATTTTTTTGAATTTTTTTCAAAATCTATGTGTAACCCCGACGAAATATTGAGTTTTTTGGTAAATGCTCTATATACTAAAGCCTATGATCTTTAGTGTTGTTTTAAAATCTCTAAACACATTCTACATTTATATTAATGTATATTAAACTTTCTTTCATGGTACATGTGCATTGTTTTAATTTTGTATCAATTAATTTAATAAAACTTCGTAATATTCCCTAAATTAATGGACTAACCACTATAAAATCACTATTCTCTAGAGAAACTGAGACAACAAAGGTTCCAAACCTCTTTGACCTTCATCATATGTTAGTTTATGATGCAATTATGCATTAAAACGGTATTGTTATATTTTTGAATTTTTCTCAAAGTCTATGTGTTAACCCCCTACGAAAATTTGAGTTTTTCGATAAATGCTCTATATATTGAAGCCTATGATCTTTAGTGTTGTTTTAAAATTTCTAAACACATTCTACATTTATATTAATGTATATTAAACTCTCTTTCATGGTACATGGACATCGTTTTAATTTTTTTATCAATTAATTAAGTAAAACTTCATAATACTCCCTAAATTGGTGGAATACCACTATAAAATCACTATTCTCTAGAGTAACGGAGACAACAAAGGTTCCAAAGCTCTTTGACCTTCATAATATGTTAGTGTAGGATGCAAGTATGCATTAAAACAGCATAGTTATATTTTTGAATTTTTTTCAAATTCCCATACGAAAATATTGAGATTTTCTGTAAATGTTCTATATACTAAAGCATGTGATCTTTAGTGTTGTTTTAAAATTTCTAAACAAATTCTACATTTTTATTAATGTATATTAAACACTATTTCATGGTATATGGGCATCGGTTTAATTTTTTATCAATTAATTTAGTAATACTCCCTAAATTAGTGGACTAACCACTATAAAATCACTATTCTCTAGAGAAGCGGAGACAACAAAGGTTCCAAACCTGTTTGACCTTCATCATATGTTAGTTTAGGATGTAATTATGCATTAAAACGGTATTGTTATATTTTTGAATTTTTCTCAAAGTCTATGTGTTAACCCCTACGAAATATTGAGTTTTTCGGTAAATGCTCTATATACTAAAGCCTATGATCTTTAGTGTTGTTTTAAAATTTCTAAACACATTCTACATTTGTATAAATGTATATTTAACTCTCTTACAAGGTACATGTGCATTGTTTTAATTTATTATCAATTAGTTTTGTAAGACTTCATAATATTCCTTGAATTGGTGGACTAACCACTATAAATCGCTATTCTCTAGAGAAACGGAGAAAACAAAGGTTCCAAACCTCTTTCATATGTTAGTGTTTTCAAAAAAAAAAGAAAAGAGGATCGTTTTTTATGGTTTGAAAAACCTCAGTATGCAGATGACCTATGTAAAGTTGAATGGTAGGATGCAATTATGCATGAAAAAAGTATTGTTATATTTTTAATTTTTTTTCAAAATCTATGTGTTAACAACCCCTACGAAAATATTGAGTTTTTCGGTAAATGTTATATATACTGAAGCCTATGATCTTTAGTGTTGTTTTAAAATTTCTAAACACATTCTACATTTTTATAAATGTATATTAAACTCTCTTTCATGGTACATGGGCATCGCTTTAATTTTTTATCAATTAATTTAGTAAAACTTCATAATATTCCCTAAATTGGTGGACTAACCACTATTAATTCGCTATTCTCTAGAGAAACGGAGACAACAAAGGTTCCAAACCTCTTTGACATTCATCATATGTTAGTGAAAGATGCAACTATACATTAAAACAATATTTTTGAATTTTTGATTTTTTCTCAAAATCTATGTGTCCCCCTTACGAAATATTGAGTTTCTCGGTAAATGCTATATTTACTATAGCCTATGATCTTTAGTGTTGTTTTAAAATTTATAAACACAATCTAAATTTTTATTAATGTATATTAAACTCTCTTTTGTGGTACATGTGCATTTTTTTTTTATCAAGTAATTTAGTAACACTTTATCATATTCCCTAAATTGCTGGACTGACCACTATAATATCGTTATTCTCTAGAGAAACGTAGACAACAAAGGTTCAAAACCTCTTTGAACTTCATCATATGTTAGTGTAAGATGCAATTATGCATTAAAAAAATATTATTATATTTTTGAATTTTGTTCAAAATCAATGTGTTTAACCCCTATGAAAATATTGAGTTTTTCTGTCAATGTTCTATATACTGAAGCCTGCGATCTTTAGTGTTGTTTTAATATTTCTAAACACATTCTACCTTTTTATTAATGTATATTAAACTCTATTTCATAGAACTTGAGCATCGCTTTAATTTTTTATCAATTAATTTAATAAAACTTCGTAATACTCTTGAAATAGGTGGACTACTAACCACTATAAAATCGCTATTTTCTAGAGAAACAGAGAC
Source organism: Brassica napus (assembly GCF_020379485.1). Lineage (NCBI taxonomy): Eukaryota > Viridiplantae > Streptophyta > Magnoliopsida > Brassicales > Brassicaceae > Brassica > Brassica napus. The sequence goes on along the minus strand of NC_063451.1, from coordinate 1,225,147 downwards.
AACAAAGGTTCCAAACCTCTCTGACCTTCATCATATGTTAGTGAAGGATGCAAATATGCATTAAATCAATATTTTCATATTTTTGAATTTTTCTCAAAATCTATGTGTAACCCCGACGAAATATTGAGTTTTTCGGTAAATGCTCTATATACTGAAGCCTATGATCATTAGTGTTGTTTTAAAATTTCTAAACACATTCTACATTTGTATTAATGTATATTAAACTTTCTTTCATGGTACATGTGCATTGTTTTAATTTTTTATCAATTAATTTAGTAAAATTTTGTAATATTCTCTAAATTAGTGGACTAACCACTACAAAATCACTGTTCTCTAGAGAAACGGAGACAACAAAGGTTCCAAAACTCTTTGACCTTCATCATATGTTAGTTTAGGATGCAATTATGCATTAAAACGGTATTGTTATATTTTTGAATTTTTCTCAAAATCTAAGTGTTAACCCCTACGAAAATTTGAGTTTTTCGGTAAATGCTCTATATACTGAAGCCTATGATCTTTATTGTTGTTTTAAAATTTCTAAACACATTATACATTTGTATTAATGTATATTAAACTCTCTTTCATGGTACATGAGCATCGTTTTAATTTTTTTATCAATTAATTTAGTAAAACTTCATAATATTCCCTAAATTGGTGGACTAACCACTATAAAATCACTATTCTCTAGAGAAACGGAGACAACAAATGTTCCAAAGCTCTTTGACCTTCATAATATGTTAGCGTAGGATGCAATTATGCATTAAAACAGTATTGTTATATTTTTGAATTTTTTTCAAAATCCCCTACGAAAATATTGAGATTTTCTGTAAATGTTCTATATACTGAAGCCTGTGATCTTTAGTGTTGTTTTAAAATTTCTAAACACATTATACATTTTTATTATTGTATATTAAACTCTATTTCATGGTACGTGGACATCGCTTTAATTTTTTATCAATTAGTTTAGTAAAACTTCGTAATACTCCCTAAATTGGTGGACTAACCTCTATAAAATCGCTTTTCTCTAGAGAAACAGAGAAACTTAGGATCCAAACCTCTTTTACCTTCATCATATATTAGTGAATGATGAAACTATGCATTAAAACAATATTTTCATATTTTTGAATTTTTCTCAAATTCTATGTGTTTTTCAGTAAATGCTCTATATATTGAAAGCCTATGATCTTTCGTGTTATTTTAAAATTTCTAAACACATTCTAAATTTGTATTAATGTATATTAAACTATTTTTCATGGTACATGCGCATTGTTTTAATTTTTTATCAATTAATTTAGTAAAACTTCGTAATATTCCCTAAATTAGTGGACTAACAACTATAAAATCACTATTCTCTAGAGAAACGACGACAACAAAGGTTCCAAACCTCTTTGACATTCATCATATGTTAGTTTAGGATGCAATTATGCATTAAAACAGTATTGTTATATTTTTTAGTTTTTCTCAAAATCTATGTGTGAACCCCTACAAAAATTTGGGTTTTTCGGTAAATGTTCTATTTACTGAAGCCTATGATCTTTAGTGTTATTTTAAAATTTCTAAACACATTATACATTTGTATTAATGTATATTAAACTCTATTTCATGGTACATGAGAATCGCTTTAATTTTTTATCAATTAATTTAGTAAAACTTCATAATACTCCCTAAATTGGTGGACTAACCACTATAAAATTGTTATTCTCTAAAGAAATGAAGACAACAGAGGTTCCAAACCTGTTTGACATTCATCATATGTTAGTGAAGAATGAAACTATGCATTAAAACAATATTTTCATATTTTTGAATTTTTCTCAAAATCTATGTGTTAACACCCCTACGAAATATTGAGTTTTTCGGTAAATGCTCTATAACTGAAGCTTATGATCTTTAGTGTTGTTTTAAAATTTCAAAATACATTCTACATTTTAATTAATGTAGATGAAACACTCTTTCATGGTACATGGACATCGTTTCATTAATTAATTTAGTAAGACTCTATATTTGGAGTAAAAAAATAACATACTATATATTTCACTATATTATAGAGTAATTATATTACAGAGTGAACCATTGAAGCAAATCTAACTCTGTAATAGAGTTACAATATTTTAGAGTGAAATATAGATAATTGTTTTGTTTACCATTAGAGATGCTCTAAGAAAAAATATTTTATTTTGAAATTTAAACTATTTATGTACATTCAAATAATATCATGGGGCTTTATATGCAGAATTTTAGTGAACATACTAAAATTGAATTTATCTGATCTAATACATATATATATCCGATTAATTCAATTGTATCGGATCAACACATAATATCCCCTATATATTAATCCTCGAGCATTACAACATGTTTCGTAGCCACATGTCATCACGAAAATGATTCTTAGAATTGTTAGAAAAATAAGTTGGTCCAGATAAACATATACTATGCTTTTTATTAAACTAACTATCAAATTAATTAATAGTATACAAAAAAATATTTTTCTTTCCTTAAATAAAAGCTATGAAATTACCTAATATGGTTAACATATATATGTGACAATTAATGATTATGAATAATACATATGTGATAAAAAAAATTCTATCATCTCTCTTTTTTGTTTAATTTTATACTATTAAAAAAAAATTAAACAATCACATTAAGCATATAATAAAAACAATTAGATTTTTTCTTATATGTTATATTTTTTAATTTTTAAAAACGACTATAAATTACTAAAAATGGTAAAAGTCCCACATTTAAAATTTTGTGATCAATAGTCTAACTTTTTTTTGTTCAAGCAAGATACAAATGATCATATATCATAGGGGTGGGCATTCGGATACATGTTCAGGTTTGTATCATATATTTCAGTATAAAGGTATAGAACCTGTTCGGGTATTTCTACACTTCGAGTTGGGTTCGGGTATTTTATGTTCGGGTTTGGATATTTTGGATCGGATTTGGATATTTAAATTTTGAAGAAAAAAAAAATAAATTATTCATTGTTTAAGTTTTTTGTATTTAAAATATATTTTAACTTAGCTGTTTTTTTAAAAATTTTAAAAGATTAAACTATTAATAGGTTTGGAGATAAAACTTAAAAATAGAAAGATACTAATTTAGTTGTTGTTTTGAAAATTTAGAGGCAAATTTTGTTAATGGAAAAAACAAGAACCTGATATGTATTTTAAGTGAGTAGCAAATGATTTTGTCCATAATTATATGTATATTATCTAATTTTGAGCAATAAGAATCATTAATATAAATATTTTTAATAAAATGAGAGAAATAAACTAGAAATATAGAGTTAAGTATACTTATGTATGGTTATCTTCGGATATCCATTCGGGTTTGGATATTACCCATTCGGATTCAGATATTACCCAAACTGGTGAAATAAGTCATTTGTTTTGTTGTTCTAATTAGATGATTTTTAAACCGAGCTGGTGAATATATACTAGACAAACATTTATATTTCGAGTCTGCACTTATATTCTATAACAGTTTGATATATTAGATTTGAACACTAACTTGTTAATATAGTTTGCGAGTGATTTTTTTTCAAAATTTTGATTCTTAGATATGAATATGGAGTGAAACTGATTTTTACAGATGTCTATTTTTTTAATTGATACTTATGTAATTCACTGAATTCATAAAATAAGTTTTTAAAAGAAACTTAACTCAAATCAATGAAACAAAGACGATAACGAAATCATAATTCTATAGAGGTAGAAAATGAAATCACTTATGAAGAGTCAATAGTAAACAATCGAGAGCAGAAAAACTAATCCCCTTTCATCATTATATAATCAATGTCGTCTATTTGGTTTTGGTGATCTCTGTGGCCTCAAAACTTAATTTCTTTTTTTTTTTGCATACGAAATCTAAAAATAATTAAAATGAGATGTAATACGTTAGCTCTTTAACAACGATGATATATTTAAGAGACCAACATTTGTATTCATCATTTTATAATGGATAAATATTGTACGGTTGCGAAATGTTAAAATCATATTTCATAAACGAGCATTATAAGAATATCATCCAGCATACATATATTAGGGATATCCATATGTTTAATTTGAGGGATTATCAACAAACATTTTAGAGATAGAAAGAGAGTGAGGAAGGGAGAGGACGAGAGATGGAGAAGAACAATGCGATGATGATACTAGAAGAGATCAAATCTTCCGACGTAAGCTTCTTCTTTGTCTCCTCCAGCTTCGATTAATTTTCCAGGAATCTGTAAAAAAACTTCCAGTTAAATCTCGCGACTGTTCCGTACCATCTTCGTCCTGCGCTATGTAAATTCTACAATCCGTATCCTTCCGATTGCTTGATTTATTGTGTGGATTGAGTTTTCCGCAGCTTAAAATCTGTTATCAGCTGAATCAATTTCGTTTTTGATCCGTGTACATATATGTTTGTATCCTCTTGAGGTCTACGAAGAAGAAAGTACATTAGGAGTTGTAGCTATTAAGAATGGATTTACTGAAAGCAGTTGCAATTTTTTTAGCACATAAGGTCTAACGAGCTTTCAATTTGTACAACAACAGCTGATTGAGAACCGGGTTCAACTACTCACGCAGCTCGCTCAGTTAGATACACAAGGGGATTCTGATGTGCCCTCTTTCCTCCAGAGCCTAACAGTATCCACACTTTGTTGAAATATGTTCAGTTGTACGCTCTGATCTCTATGTGTTTGATTGTTGGTTTTAGGGAAAATATCGTGCGAATAGAGATTCCAGGATAATGATATTGAACACTTTTGCACTGAAGTTATTATCTGCTTCATGTTTGATATGTTTTAAGTGTTACTACTATGGTTCACTTGGGCTAAGACAATTAGATATGGTTTAAATGGTATGTTCTGGCATGTTTCATGTCGTCCTTGACAGCAGTATAGGCACTCTGGGAAGACGTCACATGTCTTGACGTGTCACAGTGTTTGTTGAACAAGGCGATTCTGCATGTTGCTTCAAAGTACCTGGCTTTGGATCGTTCTGATTGCTCTCAATATTTTCTAGCTTTTGGTATTAAGGTACAATATTTTCCCTTTTGCTGCTTAGTGCTGAGCCTCATTAGTTGTTGTATTATCTTTTCTTACTCCACTTCTCGTAGGTAAGCCCATGGTGTGGGAAACATTTATACATGTCTGTTATGTCCATGGAGGAGTCTCAAGAGGAAGAGCATTCTAACATTTTCTTTCAGGTTGGTAATGTTAGACGCTTCTGTAAGTACAAGTCTGTCAGAGATTACTGGTCGACTGAGCTATTCTATCATTCTTAATGCAGCTTCTTTTGGATTATCTTCGCTTTTCTGCCTCAAGCTTTACTGCTATTGGAAAAACATGTTTCGTGAGTGATGAGGCCTCAGCTGTTAAGTTTGTTTCAGAGCAGCTGAATTTGACAAAGGAGGTGATATTGAATGCCAAGGTATCTTCCGGAAATCATCTGAACAATGAATTAATTAGCATATGTTTTGACTGAAGTTACATTTTCTACTGGAGGTTGAGATTAGTGTTTAGCATTGTTGTCATCTGTTAATAGCATTAATAGCTTTCACCTTATTTTTGAAACAGAAAGTTGAATCCTTTTCCTCGGAGATTCTTAAGGCTGTGCAAGGGGTGATTGACTCTATCGTTCGTCTGTGCAAAGAGTTCTCTCCAACAGTGAATCAGTGTGTGAACGAAATGAAGATTAATGGAAATGTAGGAATAGCAAGGATGGAGGAAGGCAACAGTGTATGTAATTTGGTTAGCATAATTACGATGGGAATTAAATCTATGAGCGAATTGGGTATGCTTGCTGCAAGAGATGGTGGTAATCTTGTGACAATTCTTAATACATCATGGAAGGGTGTGATTACTTTGCTTCAGATAGACAAGCAGACATTGGCATCTAAGGTAGATGTAGGAGAAATCATTCTAAAGCTGATATCACTGATCAAGGAGTCTCTGAGATTTGCCGCTGAGGCTTGGTCTTGCTCAGCGAAGGAAAACATATCTGCAACAGAAGCCAGAAGAGTCTTTCTTCCTGTGAAATTTTATCTCATCAATGCTGTTAAAGTTGCGGCGCTTTTTCCAAGCCAGGCGTCTATGGTGTTCAAGGAAATATCACTCTGCATCTTGATGATCTCTGCGTTCAAAGTTTCGCTGAGCCAACAAACCCATGGCAAACACGCAAGTGAAGTAATGACGGATCTTCTTGAGAAAACAACTGTAGATCTTCTAAGTGCACTGTTGAACGCAGGCGAAATAACACAAGAACTCAGGCTCTCACTTCTTGATTCGTTGTTCATAAATGAACAATGTTTCTCAACCCAAGTTTGTAACAAACAGGGCCATGATTCGCAGACAGAACCATCATTGGTGGATATCCTGTCTTTATCTGTTGAATCCGCAGCAAGTGCCAGAGGTTTGCTCCTGGCCCGAGTTGTACTGTTTCAGTCTGTCATTAGGTATTCTTCTGAGCTTGAAGAAGATGCAAAGCTTGCAATCACCAGAAAGCTGCAATGGTTTCTCGACATATTAACAGACGAAAAGGTTTACACTTCAGTCCTTTCTTCTCAGCTACCAATGGCAGATGGTTCTGGGAAGACAATAATCTGGGAATCGATGTTTTCAGCTCTGCTTCTATCTCTTAAAAGCCTTATGATTATTCTGTCTTCATCTCCTGCATGGGAAGAGCTTGAAACACTCTTACTCCAGAATCTCTTGCATCCCCACTTCCTGTGTTGGCAGATAGTCATGGAACTCTGGTGCTTCTGGGCTCGTCATGCCACTGACGATACGGTGGCCAATGTGATCGATAAACTTTGTATCTTCATGTTGTCAATGTCAACATCAGAAGCGCCTCTTTGTCCTGATTCCGTTCTCAGAAGAACTGCAAAGTCCATCTGCTTTCTTCTCACTCACAGCCCCAAATCCTTAACAGCTCAAGTTTACAAAAACATTTCCACTGAGAGCAGATCTGAATCGGCACCAGATGCATATCTAGCCTTACTGTTAGAGGGCTTTCCGCTGAATTTCCTTCCAGACAGAATGAAAAACGACGCGAAGAAACAGATCTTCGCAGAGTTCTTTCACTTCATTGAGAATTTCAATCAGAAACCATTAAGTTCCTCCAGATACTCTGTGCAGGGAGGTCCAGTTTTCGCACTAACTGCTTGCATTGGGATACTGTAAGTAACTATGATATCTACTCTTGACATTTCCCTAGAAACTTAAACTGAATATCATTTAAAACTTTTGTGTTGTGGTCATTGTGGATATTGACTCTTGTCATTTTTTCTCTGTAGGAAGATGAGCATACCAGAGATTGACTCCAAAACTCTGAAGTTTGGCGTCGCTCTCATTCAAAAGCTCAGAAACTCCAAAGATGAAATGACAAGGGACCGTTACACTGAGATTCTCAGCGAAACACTATCAATCATCTCAAGAAGCGAGCAGCTATACACTTGCCAAGAGATGGATAATGTCATAACAGAGCTTCAAAGGCTTTTCATTACAGAAACTGATAACAGTCAGCATCATCTCCATAAACTGAAGCCAAGCCTTGCTCTCTTCTTGTCAGGACTTAGCAATTACGAGATGTCTGAAACCGAAACCTGTCCAAAGAGCCGTGCAGTCTGGGAACTCTACCATTTGCTTCTCAGGAAACGCCACTGGGCTTTGGTGCACCACGCGGTTACTGCGTTTGGTTATTTCTGCGCACGTACTGGCTGTGCCGAGCTATGGAGATTCGTACCTGAAGACGCTGCTCTAGCTTTCGATATAGCTTCTGGAAAAGAAGCAAAAACAGAGCGGTTCATGTCAGAGTTAAAGATGTTCTTGGAGAAAGAACAAGCGCTTCTCTCGACCACAGCTTCACAAGAGGAACTCGAGATGCTTTCGAAAGAAGGCACGCAGGTCAAAGCAACAGTGCAGAAGCTTCTAGAAGGAAGAAAGCAGCAGAGATCAATGGAAGTAGAGAAACAATCGAACAAGAGAAGGAAGCTTCCAGAAGGAATATGCAGAGGAGTGGAGTTATTGCAGAAGGGAATGAAGAGGATCAACGAAGCTTTAAGTGAGATGAGTTCAGATGAGAGTCAAGACTTTCAAAAGAGTATACTGAATCAGTTTTCATGTCTTGAAGATTTGGTGTCTCATTTGGTAAGCCTCGCTGCTTCCGAGTAAGATATATACTTTGTTACTCCTGAATACTGTTTGTTAGTCGATACTTTCAATTGTGCATAAGGAAAAGATGATCAAACTAAAGCTGTGTTAAGAAAAAACAAATTAAATATTAGCAAATGGGCTGTCAGTATGACAAATTATTATGTTTTCAACCGATAATTCAGCTGTTAGATTCTAAGTACATCACGCTAAACTGTTGTATACAAGTTTATGACTAATAGTCTTATTTGCATTATGGAATTTTTTCTATTAAATTATAATAAATCACGTTCACTAAGATTTGAACTCAAATTTCTTAAGGCAACTCTAATCATAATTCAACACTAAATTTTGGTGTTGAATTTTATTTTTCATATCCAACCATTACACCAAACTACATACCAAAACTATGTTATATATTAAATTTTTAGTTTAATAAGTCAATACTTAAATTATTTATAGTTGAATAATTATATTTAGGGCAATTCTCCCAAATATATTTTTTTAAGTTTTTGTCACAAAAATAGCACTCAAAAAATAAAATGACCAAATAGCACCTTTTTGTTTTGAAAATTTTAATTTTATTTTTTTATTTTAAAAATTTGAAACTCTATCTCCAAAACTCCACCCCTTAACTCTAAACTCTAAGTCTAGATTAGTTAATAAAACTTATTTTGGTAATTTTCTTCCTTGAGGTCTATTTTTGTGAAAATAAACTAAAAATGATTATCTAAGGGAATTTCTCTTATATTTATCTCAGTTTATTTAAAATATTATTTTTGTCTTTTACTTAATTTATATTTTATTTTTTATTCATGTAAAATTTAGTTGAAATTAAAATTTATGAAAAGTTCTTTTATTCTGTTACAATTTCAAAATAACACTCATTTAATTGTATTACTAACTGAAAATATAAAATGATATTTTAATGTTTAGTAATGTCAAAATAAAAATGAAAAATACTAGGATATAATTATTTATAACTATAAGTTAGGAATAATTAATAATATTAGTTTACGTATAATTAAATGAAAAATAATAAAATATATTATTTTAGTATTTAGTGTGATTAATAGTATTACATCAAATTTAGTGTAACATAATTCACAAAATACCAAATTTAGTGAAATGATGATATTTCTATTGTTTTTTTTTCAGCAGTCATTTCTATTGTTTCATTTTTTTAGCAACTAAGATTCATTTCTATTGTTTCATAAAAAATAAAAGGGAAATTGCCAAATATAACACTTTCATGATACCACATTTCATTTATACCTCAACCAATTTTACCATTAAATTTTTAATATGTAAAGTACCATTGTATCCCTAACTAATCAAACATACACCTATTTTCTTTCTTCCACGATTCAAACAGTTCCCAAATTGAACGACGAGATTCACGACTCCGGGGAGTTCTACGATTATGACGATTTCTCCGGCGAGATTCAACGACTCCGGCGAGATTTGAAGACGCTGACGTCCGATGAGATTTGGCGAAGACTACAAGCTCAAACGAACAAAACATGACGATCTCTCACCACAAATGCGTAACAAAGGTGAGAGGATAATATATGGTGATTTTTGTCTCTTTCTGTAGTTTTATCTTTGATTTTTCAAAATCCATCAATTTCTGAGAAGGAAGACGAAGTCTTTCTCATGAAGTTTTCAAATCTCATAAGACTTTATAAATTTACCGATCAAGAACATAGTGCTTATGAATGAAGATGACTAACCACCATCAAGTTTTTTCGATTGTGTTTATGAATTCCATGGAAGCTCCACTGTTTCAATCTCCTTCTTACTTTCTCGATTCAACTTAGTTTTAGAATCTATACCAAAATTCCGCAAAAGCAATCACTAAAGCTTTTGGATATCGTTTTTGGTTTCAGCTTAGAGTAATCAGAAGAATGCTGAAAGACCTCTCCTTTATCCACTTGTAAGTCTAAATGAGACATATAAGCTTGTTTGGTAGTTGTCTCAGTGTGAGATGCTTTTATCTTTGGGTTGCTTATGAATTCTTAGTTTAGTATGTGTCTCTTGCTTCAGTTTATCCATTGATATTCCTTGTTAATTTGGAAAAGTTTGTTAATTTGGTGAATATCTTGTAGTTTCAGGGCTAACTGCAACTCGATCTGTGTATATTTTAGGTTATATAGAAGTTTATACTACTTTTCTACTAGTTTAGCTAATAGACTGTTTTCATTGGGTAATTATGCATTTTGTGTACTTGTGCTGTGGGTATATATATGCTTTGGTTCCGCCGTTCCGGTCTTTAGTGGTCATATACTTTGGTTTTCAAAGCAGGAGCAATCCGTTTCTTTTGCTCTAATATTTTAATTATCAGGTGTGGCAATGTCAACTGGGCTAAGCGTTTAAAATGTAATGTCTGCAACACCAATAAACCTGGTCAGAATGAATGTGGTGTGAGGTATGACTCAATGTCAATGACAACCTTCCTTTGTATTGTTCTTTAACAGTATTCGAGCTGAGGATTGGTATTATAGATGCTTTTGCGGTGAATTTAGGATACATTTATAAGATTTTTGTTCGATAATAGTAGTCTTCGTGTCAGCTTATTCATCTTTAGACATGGCCTCGTAGATAACTGGAAAAGGGGAAACAATATTATCTTCTGAAATTTGACCGAATGCTTTCTTAGGTAATATGTTCAGTATGAGAAAGCTCCTAATGCATCAAAATGTGCTTTCTCACTTGAAATGTTTTGGCCAAATTAGTGTTGCATTAAGAAACGTTATGTTTCAGCCTGATAGGCTGTTGTTCACTGTTCTCTTGGAAGACATGTGCTTATTCATTTATTTTCTCCATATAGGAGAGGTCGTGGTGGTGGCTACAAGGAATTGGATGAACAAGAATTAGAGAAAACAAAGAGACGAAGGCGTGAGGCTGAAGAAGTAATAGCACATGCTTCTAATGCAGAGTTCTTTGTTACTTCTTTTGTTGCATTTAGTTCTTTTCTAAATGTTTATAAATTATTTTTGAGTTCCTTATACTCATTCTGCCTAGCATTCCTCAAAGACTTCTCAAGTTCACACATTTATATGTTTTTTATAGACATATGCGATCCACTTTTGTTTGAAAACTTCTTTATAAAGACTTATATAAATCGTCCAGTTGTACTTTTAACAATATCCTAAAATTCAGATTTATAAGGAATTATAGTTCTGTAAAAATGTAGTGTTTACTATCCGAAAATCTTAATCTTAACCAGAACTATTCAAATAACAAGTCCAAATAAGTCTTATTTGTTTTTTTGGATAACAGAAGGAAGCAAATCCTAAAATTAATTGAACTCTTGTTTAAATACTTATTTATAAGGATTTATAAATCGTCGAATTGTACTTTTAACAATATCCTGAAATCCAGATTTATATTTTATAAATGTGTAAAAAAATATTTGGAACAAATTTAATTTTTAGTAAATAACTGTATGATTAATGTTGCAGAGAGAAACTCACACACATTCTAAGACTAAATTGAACAACATTTAAAGAGTTGACGAAGTCGGTTTTTTAGAACATATTCGTATAAATTATTTTTTATAAATGTTTTATAAACTCTTATAAATTATTTACATACAGTTATAAACCCTAGAAAATTATTTTATTAACTCTTATAACTTGTTTAATAAGCATTTCTAAATGGTTATAGACTCGTATAATTGATTTCTAAACCTGTATATACCTCTATAAACCTTATAAATTATATACATACCCCTTATAAATTATTTATAAACTTTTATAATTTTTTGTAATAAAAATTTATAAATAGTTTATATACTCTATAAATTGTTTTATAACCTTTATAGATGGTTTATAGACTCTTACAAATAATTTGTACACCTTTATAAAAGGTTTATAAAATTTATTAATTGTTTTTAATAAAATTTTATAAATGATTTATAATCTCTTATTAATTATTTATTTATCCTTATAAAATTATTTTACAAACTTTTACAAATTGTTTTGATAAGTGTTTATAAATTGTTATAGCCTCTTATAAATGATTTAAAAGACTTTCCAAGTGATTCATAAACTAATAAACCTTATAAATTGTATACATACCCCTTATAAATTGTTTATAAACTTTCATAATGTTTTAATAAACGGTTATAAATATTTTATAGACTTTATTAATTGTTTTATAAATGGATTAAAGACTCTTACAAATAATTGAAACTACTCTTTTTTACTACATTTTGTTTCTTGTAATAGAAATCAAGCTTGGTTAGGTTGACATTGAATGGTCTAGATTCTTTATAAATAGTTTATAAACCCTTATAAATGATTTATAAAATTTATATATTGTTTTTAAAAACTTTTAAAAACGATTTATAAATCCTTCTTAATTATTTACATACCCTTATAAATTCTTATAAATTATTTTACATACTCTTATCAATTGTTTTACAAGCCTTTATAAATGGTTATATATTCTTATAAATAATATAGAGACCTTATAATTGGTTTCTACACCTATATAAACCCTTATTAATAGTGTACATACTCCTTATAGATTATTTATAAACTTTCATAACTTTTTAATAAACATTTATACAGTATAACCTCTTTAAATTAATATTCTATAAATTAATATACACTAAAAATCTGTATAAAATAATATAATTTTATAGTCTCAAATCGAGTTTTGGTTCAATTAATATGTCGATAAATTAATATCTCTATAAATTAATAAAAAAAAATTATAGTTTTGGTGTAGTCCCAACATTATTAATTTATAGAGGTTTCACTGTACATGGTTTATAGATTTTATAACTTGTTTTATAAGTCTTTATAAATGGTTTATAGACTCTTACAAATAATTTTACTTACCCTTATAAATTGTTTCACAATCCTTTATAATGGTGTATGAACTTTATAAATTGTTTTTGTAAACCCTTATAAATTATTTATATACCTTTATAAACCCTTATAAATTATTATACAAACCATTATAAATTGTTTTATAAGTCTTTTTAAATGCTTCTAAACCGATATAAATCTTATAATACCACTTTTAAATTGAATATAAACTCTCATAACTTGTTTTTATAAATTTTTGTAAGTTGATTTATCAATGTTTATAAATTTACTTTTGATTTATAAGAGTTTATAAATGTTATTTATAAGAGTTTATAAATGTTATTTATAAGATAAGAGTTTATAAATGTTTATTAAAACATAAAATGATTTATAAGGGTCTATAAGTTGATTATGAGAGTTTTTAAAATGACTTATAAAAATTTATAAACTAATTTATTAGGATTTATTTGTTAATTTATAAAATATTAAAATTTCCCAGCTTGCACACCCATTTTTCTATACACCTCCAACTAATTTAAAGGTCATAAGACACAAAGTGTCTCACATATGTAGTTTGGAAGAGATCTAAGCAATATATAATATAGATAAATCAATCCATTTATCACCAATTGGTTTTAGGTTGGAAGTTCATCTAACTTAACATTGGTTTATAAGTTGATTTATAATTTTTAAAAATTGGCTTTTGATTTATAATAATTTTAAAACTGGTTTATAAAAGTCAAACTAATTAAGAAACACTTAAAACTAATTTATAAAGGTTTATAAAATTATTTATAAGGTTTGTAAACTGATATATACAGGTTTATAGACTAATTTAATAAGGTTTATAAACTAACTTATTAAGGTTTCTAAGTTAATGTATAAAAACCTTATAAAATGATTCATAAGGGTTTATAAAATGAGAATCATTATAACTTTCACTCCAATAGGTTTTTAGTAAGAAAAAAGAGTTTATAAGGTTTTATTAAACATTTTCTAACTTACAAAATCATTTATAAATTTTTTTATAAATATTTTTACGTGAAAATGATAAGAATTTATAAATATTTATATAAGAGGTTATAAATTAATTATAAATATTAATCAGTTAGTTATAAGAATATCTTAAAGCTTATGATTTTATCTATCCACTCATGATTAATAAACAACTATAGATGATTTATAAACAATCATAATGTTTCTGCCAATCTCCCTCTCTCTCTTTTTTGTTGTACATATATTGTGTAACTAACTGTAAACGAGTTTGATTTCAAGTAAAAAAATAGCTTGGAACTGCACATATGATCTCTTGGATAATTTAAATTTAAAAGAAACAATTAAATGATTTAGAAAAGCTTATAAGTCATTTATCCGGTTTCATAAACCAATTTCTAAGAGTTTATAACTTATTTTATAAAGATTTATAAATTAGCTATAAAAATTATAAAGACTTATAAATTATTTATAAGAGTTCGTAAATATTGAAACAACTTTCATCCAGGTGAAGTTTCAGAGATTCTATGACAACACCACGTGGAGCGTTTGCTTCTTTGCTATCCCCAAGGCATGGGTTCCAGCTATCAAATCTGGTTTTGGATGAAGGTGAAGCCTGAAGACAAGAACTGGTACTTATGTGACATACATTGAAGATATGCATCTCAAGATTTCTTCAGAGAACCTACTCGGGTTTTCCATGTCATCTACGATGTGAGATGAGCCTAGAAGATCTTTAAGGGTAGTGTGATGACCATAAACATATCTTGTATTCTCCTGCAAACATCAAATCAGTTAAACAAGTATGCTAAATGCTGAAGACCAATGTGTTCTACTTACATTTGTAAAAAAGGCTTTTAAGCTGGCTTGGAAACTCCAAGGACATGAAGAGGAACGTTCAGACACAAGAGATGCTTGATAATGGTAGCTGAGCACACCCCAGTAAGGTCTGATTGTGAGACTAAGCTTGTTTCAGTGTGTGGAGAGAATGAAGTAACTTGTTCATCAAAAGATGCCATGTAAAGAGAGAGAAGATACTGTTCTATACGCAGAATCTCAAACTCAAGTGCAGCAATCTCCTTCTTCAAATCTTCTGAAGACTGCACAATAACAGAGTTCATATCTAAAGTACACTTGGTAACAAAGAATCTATCAAGTTTCATTACAAAAGATCAAATTTTTGGCATTACGTTGCAATGCGAATCCTTATGAGTCAGTAGTCTCTTCTCAATTGATATAAACTGCCATGAAAATGTACAGAAAAATGTGACTTTTTTGGAACCACCAGTAAAGAGAGGCAGATTAAGATAATATCCAAAAGCTTCGCTTTTTGAAAAGAGAATGGAAATTACCGGTTCACTATTATAGCAAGAGAATCTTGACAATACAATTCTCTAGCAACCACTATCACTATGTCATCTCTCTCTTGACTAGTACTTAGACTAAGCTTCTACTCTAAATAACAATTGAATTTTACAAACTCTTATAAATTATCTAATAAATCCTTATAAATGATTACAGTGCTAAAGTCTCAATAATCAGAGTCTTTAATAAACTCGTAAACCCAATTCAAAAAATTTCAAAACAAAAAATCACATTGCATACTCATCTCAAATCAAACATTTACCCTCTTCAGATTGATGAATATTCTGAATCTCAATATTGCAACAAATCGTAATCCATAAACCTGAAATAGACTTGAATGGTAAAAACCCAGATTCTACAATCTCCTCAAACCTGTGAAGTGATCAAAGATGATCTGATGCCAGAGGTTTTGACGATAAATCTCAACGAAGGAGGACGACGGATCTCAACGGAGAGAGACGACGGATCTCGACGGAGAGAGATAGATCTCGACGGAAAGAGACCGATTTCGACGGAGAGGGGCGATGGGTCACGACAGAGAAAGAAAAAACACGACGGAGAAAAAGATTAGGTTAGAGTAATTTAGTCTTTTACAAATTAATGAATGTGATATTTATGAAAATGCCTTTTGGTTGGTGGTAAAGTTGAATAAATGTATCAAATAAAGTGTATAAGTAAAATTTCCCCAAAATAAAATTACACTAATTTTATTTTTTTGGTGTTTTGTAGGAGTTGGCCTTCTTATAAAAACATTTATAAATTCTTGATTAACCATTAATAAATACTATATTTTGATCCGCGCTTCGAAAACACATGTTTATTCTTTAAAACATAATTAAAAAAGATATAATATATGTTAGTTTTTATAGGTTTGGACAGTCTATCCAGACTCGAAAATTCAAACCATAACCGATTCAAAAATGTTTGGTTCATGTCCGAGTCTAGGCTAGAGTAATTATTGAATTTCTTGGACTTCGGTTCAGGTACAAGTCCTACCTAATACCCGTTCGGAAATTTGTAAATATATGTTTGAAGTTCGTTTAGTTTTATAGAACAACATTATATTTTATACATAATACTATTGAAAGTGGGTTATATAAAGAAGTTAAATTAAAGTAGGCTTTTTGATAATGTAAAGAAGTTGAGTTCTACTATATGTGAATACATTCAGAAAATTGATCCTTTAAATTACACATTGGAGTCCAAAGTATTTTATAAAAAAGTTATCTCCCGATCCACGGATGTAAAAATCAAATCTAACCTCTCACCATTTAACTTACATTATTGTTTGCAAATCTGATCCATTTAAATCTATCTTATAACCCCAAGATCAATGGACAAAATTGTCATTAGTGAGATTTAAACTTTTTCATAAATTTAGGAATAGTTTTTTCAAAAACTGATAGATATTATCATATTATATTGATATTCTTAATTAATAATAGATAATTTTTAAAAACAAATAATTCTATATACATACAAAGAAAAAAGTCTTTAGCGTAGGAATCATGTAATGTTATGGTGTATGATTTTATAGATATACAAATAATATAGTATAAATTTTGTGAAAATTCTGCTATAAAAAAAAATCTGCTATAAAGATTGATATTGCTTTGACCAATGTTGGCTAATCTTCATGACATAGACAAAATGGTTTATATTTTTATACAATACTGTTTCATCAATTTTATTAACAATCTTAATTGCCACAAAATATTATAACATGTGTTATCAAGCTTTTGTGATTGTTTGGTAAATTTTTTTATTAGAAAATAAATTTAGTAAAAAGTAAAAGAGAATTCCATAATGTCGTAAATTACATATATATGGTTAGATAGATAGGCTTAGTAAATAGTAAAATAATATAATTCATATTTTAATTAAATAGAAGTATAAGTTAGGTAGAATTATCCACAAAAATAGGATAAAAAACAATGAGTTTAATATTAATAACCTCACAGTAATAGTCACATAGTTATATATATATATATATATATATATATATTAGTTTGTTAAGTTTCTAATAAATAGGTCCAATGACTTTTGTATAGTAAATTTTTGGGATAATTCTCTTTTAGTAGTATAGATTTTGTTATTATGTAGTCAACACTTTATTTTGTGTATGTCCCTTTGGACGACAACTGACAAGTTTCACAAACATAAGTTACAAGACGGACCTAGTAATAATTAATTTATTACTCTTTGACTGATTGGCTTGTTCAATTTGCGTTTTTTGGGTCAAAATTCATTAATAATTAATTTATTACTCTTAAGAAGACGTTTGCATAATTACTACGAAAGCAATATATATATGGACTAAATATGTTGAGGCATCCCAAACTACTTCAAGTTTAACTCCAGTATAACAATCTTATTGAGAAATCCTGCATCAATGAGAAATTCACCAAAACTTTGTGTTGTTTTTCTGATCATGGTTCTTTTGTTTGGTCCGAGTCATGAGTTAGCACCGTTTTGGCCCGACACCACCGTCACAGTGATAAATAATCTTGGAGGTCCACTTCTTACGGTTCATTGCAAATCCAAAGATGATGATTTGGGGATTCACATAGTGGCTGCCAACAAAGATTACCACTTTTCATTTCAGCCAAATGTATGGAAAACAACACTGTTCTTCTGCAGCTTCCAATGGAACAATCAGGTCAAGCGGTTTGATATATTTGATGCTACGAGAGATGAAGGTGTAGGTGAAAAATTTAACTGGACTATCAAACCCAATGGTCCATGCAAGCTTGGTAAAAAGGTTAAATGTTTCCCATGGAAATGATTTGATAATAAATGATTGTGATGATAAATATATAAAGATGTTTTTAGCAACAAAATATAAAAAAATATAAAGACGATCAAAATAAAAAATATAGTTTCCTTCGTTTCATTGTGTTTCTTTTTCCTTGTATTAGTTCAAAATGTTCAGTTATGAAGTTAATAATCTGAGATATTCTATGATATTTGAATTTACTATTTTATTTACTTTGTATTTCAATATTTAAAAGAAAAAATATTATAGATGAAAAAGAAAAAATATTTACGTATAATAATATATAATCAGAGGAGATAAGAACTGTTGGTTGCAGTAAACTCTGTACAGAAGTTTTTTTGATTGAAATAAATTTAAATTTTTTTCAAAAAAAAAAAAGATAAGAACTGTTGGGAAAAAGAATATTCATTTTGAGATTTGACATAATCAAACCCTTAGATAATTGTATAAGGTAACAGAAAAAAAAGTTTCAATATATAAGAGTACTAAGGCCTTTTTTTTTTTTTTTTTTTTTTTTTTTTTGTAACAGAGTACTAAGGCCTTAACTTCGACTAATATTACCAAAAAGCTAAACCATGGATCCTGCTGCTAAGGTCGATGAAAATCAGACTAATATTAAAGTAAATACTATTTTATTTACTTTAAGGTATTTCAATATGTGTTTTCTTTTTCACTGAAATTACGTCCTTTTCATTCATAACAACTTAGAACCAATACATCAAATAAAGAATCAAACTCAAACGCCTGGCCCCTCTTAAACAAAAAAGGAAGAGAGCCATTGAGGAAAGTCACTCGTTACATACGATTGAGTTAGCTTCTTTGTGATCACACTCTTTGCAATCAGCAAAGCTGGAGTAATAGCCAATTTCTTATATATTATGATCTCTCATATTTTTAGATTTATACAAGTTTGTGTTAATAAAATCGTTTGGAAGGAGTCAGAGCAAAACTAATCGAATAGCGAATTGCATAGAGTAAGTAAGATGCATTCAATCAAAACCGGATTAAACCGAGATAAACCTGAAGAAGGACTATTAGTCTTTATACTCCTCCTGGTTGTCCAAAATGAATGAAGGATCTTCTTTCCACACAACATCATCATATGAGAACGCTTTGGCCAGACAAGAAACCAACTGCTCATGAATCACTTCTTCAGAAGGAAGCAGCATATCATCTGTCTCTCTTCGCAGAGATGTAACTTCTTTATCAGCAATCCCACAGGGCACAATGTGCTCAAAGTACTTCAGATCAGGATCTATGTTGAAGGCCAAACCATGACTAGTGATTCCAGAGGAGATACGAACCCCAATAGCACCAATCTTTCTATCTCCGACCCAAACCCCTGTCTCACCCTTGTGTCCTGCACGTGCTTTCACACCATAAACAGAAGCAAATTCGAGCATAGACCGCTCCAACGTCTCTACATAATTCCTAGCACCAATACCAATGCTGCGTAAGGAAATGATGGGGTATAAGATGGCTTGATGAGGACCATGGAAAGTGATATCTCCTCCTCTTTGAGTATAATGAAGCTCAGCTCCAAGGCCCTTGAGATCAGCTTCAGGGATCAGTAGGTTGTGATCGGTTCTACGTTTTCCGAGGGTATAAGATGGTGATGCTGAAGAGAGAGGAGTGCATCGGGGATTCGATTAGCTTTTCTGTCGGAAACTAATTTGTCTTGAACTTTAAGTGATTTCAAGTAGCTGACAGTGCCTAGCTTCCAAACCTCCATGCAGGGTTCTAGGGGATCTCATTTCCTGCACATCATCCATGATCACTCACTTCAGCTCTAAATATAAAATATTGTTCTTCTTTCTTTTTGTCACTTACTAATATAACTGATGAGATCTAAACGTATGACCAGAACAGAAAGGCAACAGTGTAGAAGCTTCTAGAAGGAAGAAAGCAGCAGAGATCAATGGAAGTAGAGAAACAATCGAACAAGAGAAGGAAGACTTCCAGAAGGAATATGCAGAAGAGTGGAGTTATTGCGGAAGGGAATGAAGAGGATCAACGAAGGTTTAAGTGAGATGAATTCAGATGAGGGTGAAAAGTTTCAAAAGAGTTTACTGAATCAGTTTTCATGTCTTGAAGATTTGGTGTCTCATTTGGCAAGCCTCGCTGCTTTCGAGTAAGATATATACTTTGTTACTCCTGAATACTGTTAGTCTATACTTTCGATTGTGCATAAGGAAAAGATGATCAAACTAAAGCTGTGTTAAGAAAAAACAAATCAAATATTAGCAAATGGGCTGTCAGTATGACAAATTATTATGTTTTCGACCGATAATTCAGCTGTTAGATTCTAAGTACATCACGCTAAACTGTTGTATAAAAGTTTATGACTAATTGTCTTATATATTTGCATTATGGCAATTTTTTTTATTAAATTATAATAAATCACGTTCACTAGGATTTGAACTCAAATTTCTTAAGGCAACTCTCATCATAATTCAACACTAAATTTTGGTGTTTTGGTGTTGAATTTTATTTTTCATATCCAACCATTATATCAAACTATAAACCAAAACAATGTTATATATTAAATTTTTAGTTTAATAATTCAATACTTTAATTATTTATAGTTGACTAATTATATTTATCTCATTTTATTTTATTTTATTTGTTAAAATTTGGTAAGTTTATGTTTCCACAGTTGACAGTTTATTTAAAATATTATTTTTGTCTTTTACTTAATTTATATATTATTTTTTATTTATGTAAACTTTAGTTGATATGAAAAGTACTTTTATTCTGTTACAATTTCAAAATAACACTCATTTAATTGTATTACTAACTGTAAATATAAAATAATATTTTAATGTTTAGTAATGTCAAAATAAAAATGAAAAATACTAGGATGTAATTATTTATAACTATAAGTTAGGAATAATTAATAATATTAGTTTACATATAATTAAATGAAAAGTAATAAAAATATTATTTTAGTATTTAGTGTGATTAATAGTATTACACCAAATTTAGTGTAATATAATTAACAAAATACCAATTTAGTGAAATGATGCTATTTCTATTGTTTTTAAACAGGGTTAAAAGCGGTAGATAGCCTGGTTCCTAGACCAAACAAGGACCAGCTTACTTTTCGAGTGAGAGTCTCACGAGCCGTCTCTGTGAGAAAGGACTCTCCCAGACACGATAGTCGAGGCAAGGAAAGCAACTTGGGTATTGTTTGAAAAGCTAGACAGCGACAACTCAATGCTTTTCCGTTAGGGGAAGGGTATTGTTTGAAAAGCTAGACAGCGACAACTCAATGCTTTTCCGTTAGGGGAAAGAAACCACTAGTCTCACCACTATATCTTCAAGGAAACCCTACTTCTTTACCAGAACTAACATCCTCCAAGGGTTATCTCTTCCAGTTTCAAGCTTCAAGATCTTACAAAATCTTAGATCTCAGCCATTCCCACTTCAAATCTTCTCAGTACCTCGCTCAAGATCAGTAAGAAAGAACCCCTCTATCACCTGAACGGGACCTACATCACATACAGGAAGGTTTTCAGAAGATAGAAGCAGCATGGCTTGTCGTTTCACTAAGGAAGAAAAAGGAAAACACCAGTTGGCTGATACTAACGAACCTATCATCAAAAGGATCAATGCTCCATATGTGGACACTGCAGCGCTTATCAAAGAAAACGATCTCACCCTCATAGGCAGAGTTACCAACTCACAAGAGCAGAGAATATCGGCGCTCATTCCAGCCCTACCTCGCAAATGGCACATACAAGGAAGAGCAGTTGGGTCAGATCTTGGTCATGGCTGTTTCCAGTTCAGATTTGAAAAAGAAGAAGACCTTCAGAGAGTTCTGGACAACAGACCTTACCATTTTCCATACTGGATGGTCATCCTCCAACGCTGGGAACCGGTCATCTCTGCCACCTTCCCCTCGCAAATCCCCTTTTGGATCTGTATCAAAGGGCTACCGCTCCACTTCTGGCACGAGGATATGATATGTGACATGGGAAAGGAGCTCGGAACACTGATGAACCACAAACTCACCAAGACATCTGCAAGAATCAAAGTTCTGATTGACGGCCTAAAACCTAGAAGAAATACATCTTGAATATGATTCAGGGGAAGAGAGTCTAATCTACCTGGAGTATGAGAAACTCGAGAACCACTGCTCTTTATGCCAATCCCTCTCACACTTGAAGAAAGATTGTCTCCACTTCTTGGAAGGCAACAAAACCCTAACAAGCCAAAAGAATCTCGAAGAACCTAAGCAACTAGAAGATCAGAACAACTATGAGAGAAGAGCAACTCCTATCGACAGGAGGAATGAGAAAATCTACAAAGACAAGGATCTTAATCAACGTTACCTAAGACTGGAGATGTCTGATTACAACAAGGAAAGGAGCCCAAAGGCTTTCAACGACAGAGTGGACAGGCACGGTAATAGCTTTGGAAACAGAGTTGCAACCAAACAAACCAGAGTACCTCCGCCGGTCAAAGCGATGACTGACATGGCTGACACTACGCAAAACTGGCGTACTAGAACACACACTCAGGAAGGGGAAAACCAAGGTTATGTCTCACCACCCTACACAAACAGGAGAGATGTTAGGAGAGAGAGGAACTATATGCGAGCCCCTTTCCCCCAGAGAGGACTTAGTGAATGGAGGATCAAAACTACCAACCTGCACTCTGGGATGGAACAACCGGAGCAAGCACAGGATGAAAATCAAAGAACTCATCGAGACCTACCAACACACAAAAGCCTACATCAGACACAAGGTGAACAACAAGCTGAAGAACAAGTGTTGAATGAGCTCGACGAGGCCACGCTACTCTACCTTAGCTGTCCAGATCCCACAGAAGCGGCTGCTCGAAAACAGAGAGTGATGAATGGTGACGCGAAGGGACAAAGGGAAGAAACAGCTGCTTTCATGCTAAACTCACGTTCCCTCCATTCAACATTCCCATCTGGAAGGAGCCAGGAATTAATAAACAACTCTAAGCAAACAAAGGAGTGAATAATGGAAGATCTCCAAGATGTGACGAAGCAATACCTTAGCTGCACAGACCTCATCGAAGCGGCGGCTAGAAAGCAGAGAGTCTTAACGGGAGATGCGTCTGGCCTTATGGAGGAAGCTGCTGCCTCAATCTTGGCTGTTTCAGAGTTTCCCAGACGCCCTCTATCTCCATGGGAACGTGGAATACGATCAGTAAGCCCCTCAGCGCAGGACAATCCCCTTAATGCTCTCTTCTTAGCTGATCATACAGTGGTTCTTAGTCCCCAAGGAGGAGAAGATAAGGAAGAAGACACGGGGGGTGACTCCTACTACAATGAAGCATCCCCTCTGCAGCCTCCAGCATCCCTCAGTACTAGAAAGACACGACCACAAACGTTAAAATCAATCATCATAAGTCCGAGTCTAGAAGGGGAGGAAGAATCGAGAGCACCTGATCAACAAGAGAATCGTACCGCGTTGGAAAAAGAGGAAACACTGCAGGAATTTCAAAACAAAGTAAGGAAAACTAAAAACCTCTCAAGGAGCAAAAGCTTAAGAAGTAGCCCCACTCACTTAGGGCCTAGCTTAAAAAAGAGAAAGCTAGCACAACTGCACAACTCACCTAGCGGAGGGAGGAACATAGGAGAGGGGACATCTGGAGTTTCCTTCCGAAGAAAGAAAGCAAATAAGGCAACATGAGCTGCACAGACCTCAGGAAACCCCCCAATCCAACTCATTCCGGCGGTATCACGAAAGAAAGCGGATTTTCGGGCTGCTCCACCCCAGGCTTCTTAGTGGCACTGAGCTGGAACTGTTGTGGGCTGGCACTACAAGAAATATGAGTATTGGTAGCAGTTCGCAGTAGCACGAATTCACCAACTGCTACCAAAAGTCCCAAAATCAGATCACAATTCTTTCGTAGCACTAAATTCGCGCTAAGATAAAATTTCATTAAGCGGGAAAGCAAAAATCACTATTATAGCTGAAAAAATATTTTGGAACCAACACTTAACCAATTTTTTGGGTTTTCCTTTACTTCTTATGAACCAAAAAAAGAACAATTCTCTTTTCATTATCTCTTCGATTAAAAAAAAAATAAAAAATCTTATCTCTCGTCGTCGTCTCTGTCCTTCTCGAGTCTCATCTATGCGTTTCCCCTTTGCTCTATCTCGAGCTCCGACCACCACTCTGTGGTCTCCACTCACCCGCAATCGAACACGGTGGCGCCTGAGTCCGTGACCAAACCACACCACGATAACATCTCCGTCTTGTTTCGTTCTCGTCGTCACCGGAATCATGCCTCACACCGTCAGAATCAAAGTGGAGAAGAGCAACAATGGCGTTTCGGCAAAAGGCTTGACTTTTAAAAACTTTCGAAAATCGATTCATGGTTCTTGTTGTCTCTGTGCGTTTTCAATCATTATAGGAACACTTCACAATCGATTCTGGGTTAAGTCTCTGTGTTTTTATTTCTTCTTTTACTTTGTCTCTTTGGGTAAATCTATGTTCTTTGTAACTAACTCTTATGTTGCGGAATGAGAGTCTATAATCATGGCGTTTATTAGTGTTCTTATGAGTGTCTCTGACTCTGATGTTGTAGGTGTCTTTCAAGATTAGGGTATGATCCAAAGCGGATCTGAGAGAAACAGAGGATGAGCTCGTTAAAGTGTTGGCAGGTTTATGCTTCACTTTCATTCTCTTGTGTGAAGTTTTTACTTTCAGTCATGTGTTCATAATGATGCTAAGGTTACAAAGAACTTGTTATTTTGGTTTTTGAAGTTTGCCAGTATCAGTAGAGAAAACAAGCGTTACGGAGTCCCCCTACTGCTCCTCCTCGTATTCCTGCTGGCGCTTGCAGTGGAGCTGCTGTTGCCGTAGAAACTAGAAGGAGTAGTAGAGATAAAGAGTGGAGTAGCGATTTGTGTTACTGTTGCTGCCTGGTTTGGAACGGCTAGGCTCATAGACAACATTGAGATCAAGAGCTGGACCAACTTATGAGCTATCTCATCAACTTATAAGCTGTCAGGTCATTGGTTTTATAAACATTTTTGGTCATGGTTCCTGCAACCAGATTACAACGTAAAGGTAGTTATTGTATGATCTTGGTACTAAATGGGTGTGATGCGGTTGGCTCGTCCACTTTATGATGTTGGAGATCCTTTTCTTATCTAGCACTGTCTCTCATGATGAAGTGCAATAAGAAGACAGAGAGGCTTGCTGTGATTCAAAGGCTTTAACAGATTAGAGAAAAGTTCATGTTTGATTTTCTTGTTGACACGGTGAAAAAACAAGAGAATTTATATGGTTCATAATGATAATTAGAGTTTGTAATTATTATGTCTGAGTGTAAAATTAAAGTCTGAGTGTATTTTAATTTATATTTTAATTAGATAAAAAAGTTTTGTATTTTAATTTATATGTTTGATTAAATCAAAGGATAAAAATGATAATTATACTTTTAGATTAAGTTTAAGACTTGAAATTAAATAATGAAAAAAAGTTATAAAATTTTTAGTTATTGTTGGGTATATGATTAATTTGGGGTTTAAACCCTAACCCCTAAACATAAATTTTAAAATTTAATATTTTCATAATATCATTTTAAAAATATAATCTCAAATTTAAATTATAAACCTCAAACACTAAATCTTAAATCTGTACCCTAAATCTAATACCCTACACTCCAAACATAAACCTTTCATCTAATATTTTCAAACTTATAATATAAATCTTAAACTTAAACTCAAATTAGATCATTTTAAAAACCAAACTCCAATTATATTCAAAAACTCAAACCATATACTTGATCCTAAATCTTAACCATGTACCTAATAGAACTTATATCCAATATATTAAAAAATTGAATAGTTAAAATCCTATTTTTTTAAAGATTAATTTCATATTCTAAATATATACTTTAAACAATCATCCCCCAAACTCTAAATATATACTTTAATTTGGGGTTTAAACCCTTACCCTAAACATAAACACTAAAATTTCAATATTTTCATAATATAATTTCGATCTTAAATTTAAATTTAAAGTTTAATAATTTTAAAAATAGAATCTCAAATTTAAATTATAACCCTCAAACATTAAATCTTAAATCTATACCCTAAATATAATACCCTAAACCCCAAACTTAAATCTTACATACAAAGTCATAAATCTATTTTTTTAATTTATAATATAAATTTTAAACTTAGACTCCAAATATATTCTAAAACTCAAACCATATACTTAATTATAAATCTTAACCCTAAACCCTAAACCACATACTTCATATTAACCTACATCATAAATCCTAATTTACAAATTTCAAAAATTTAAATATAGGTTTTGAAATTTAGACTTTGAGTATATATTCCAAACCATATACAATAACTCTAAATCTTATACACCAAATCATAAAATCCAAACATCAAATTTAACCTTTTCAAATTTAAACACCAAAACCTAAACATAGATACTAATCAAAAAATTTCAAATTGTATTCTCAAATTTTACTCTAAACCCCAAACCTAAGACTCCAAATAAACTTTAATAACAAAATAACAAAATATAAAAGATACTAAATTTATAAAACAAATTTATAAACTAGATTTATATAAATTTTTTTTTAAACAGAGTATAATTAAGAAAAAAATAAAGAGGAAATAGAATGTGTTTAAAAAATAATAAGAGGAAACAGATCTGACCAATAGGAAAGAATGGCGAGGATAGCTAAGATATCAATCTCTACCGTTGATAGGTTTCAATCCAACGGCATATAATTATTAATTTTTTTTTATTTTCTCTTTCTTTGACGACCTCTGCAATTCTTTTTCACATATCTCAAACTAAATTATCAATTTTCTCAGAATCCTCTCATGTCTCGTCTCTTCATCTCTCATATCTGGTCATCTGCAATCTTCTTTTCTATGGTGAGCTCCTCACATCTTCTTCTAAGAAACCCCTCTGTCTCTCCAACCACCGTTGATAAGCTTCACCACCACGCTCCTTTTGGAACCATTACGTCGTCACAAAAACACATCAATGCCTCTGCTCACATATCCATCGTTACCCTCTCTCCTCTCCGGAGACACAGAAACAAGAAACAAAACGTCGTCACCTGTCTCCATCTCCACCTTGTTTCAGTTAGAATATCGTCTAGTCTCTCTCTCTCTATCTCTCTCTCTCTCTCTCTATCTCTCTCTCTCTCTCTCGATTCTGGTTTTGTCACCGTTTTTGGTATAGAAAGCTGATGGAAAGGATTTCCCATGAAAGTTTGAATCTTTTTTATGTTTGTGTTTTGAAATATGGGTTCCAGGGATAAACAGAAGATGAAGAACATCAGGAGACGGAGAGAAGAGAGAAGAGGCGAAGTCGGAGCTCTGTAGTGATGGAGATAGCGGCTATGACTGTGATGGGAACTTGTCTCCAACTTGCTTTTAGTCTGAGAATTTCGTGTGTCCTGTGTTCATTTGAACTGAGAGATACTTTTGTGTTTCAGAAATTGATGTATCAGCATGAAAGCGGTCTTTTCGATTTTAGACGGACTGAAAGCTCTCCGTTGCTGCTTGTAATTGACAAAAGAGATGACCCGGTACGGTTACCCCATTGCTTAATCAGTGGACATATCAGGTCAACTTGCCTAATATTTTTTTTTATTGTGCTACTCTCTAGTATATGAGATGTGCCTCCAGATGTCGTACTTTTTTGTAAGAATAAGAATTTCTCATTAAAGAATTTTTTCTGTAGGCAATGGTGCACGAACTCATAGGACTTGAGGATAATAAAGTTGACGTGAGAGCCATTGGAAGTCTTTCAAAAGATCAGCAAGTTGTGAGTCTTCTCCAATACCGATCTTATTAGTTGAAAACCTCACAGCTAAGCTAATAATTCTCTTGTCCCAGCAGGAGGTGGTTTTATCATCAGAACAAGATGCATTCTTCAAATCTAACATGTATGAAAATTTTGGGGATATCGGAATGAACATCAGCAGGTGGCCAAGAGTAACAAAAATATCCAGACAGTAGGTAAATATATGGTTAGTCTTGCTCCTGCAAAGACATTCTGTTTCTGGTGCTAGTAATGATTATAATTTGTGAATGCGTTGATTTTACAGAGGACATGGCCAGATTTGTTGACAGCTACCCTGAGCACAAAAAAATGCAAGGCAACGTGTCAAAGCATGTAACCCTGGTTACTGAAATGAGCAAGCTAGTTGAAGCAAGGAAACTGATGCTGGTTTCACAAACAGAGCAGGACTTGGCTTGCAATGGTGGCTCGTGGAATTAAGGTCTGTATCTGAGATTATACCTCTCGAGGAACTTCGTATATCTCCCAATATATGTCATGTTGCTGACTTGTTGAAAAAAAAAATTCAGGGGTTGAGAATGTATACACTCAACTGCAGCTAGGGGTTTTTTTAGATTTTGTTTTTAAACCTGGTTTGTATGTAAACTGGTTTAGTTTGTAAACCGAAATTTTTTGTAATCTGGTTTAATTTATAAACCGATTGTGAACCAAAATTTTAATATAAACCAAAATCATTTATAAACCGGTTTAAAATATTAGCTATTCAGTATTACCTAGAATATAAACGTCATAGCACAAGTAAAACGCTGTATTATAATATTCAATGGCACAAAAAAATTGCTATTAAATGTTCAAAAATCCAAAACAACTGAGTTACAAAAAGGTATTCCATGACAAAAAAACAAATGTCATAACAAAATATTCTATGGCACACGAAAAATGCCACATAAAATATTGAAATAGCGAAAAGAAATCGCTATAAATAGGTATAATATAACACATAACCAACGCTATAATATCTGTATATTGTTACAGCACGCGAAAAACGCTACGCTAGGGGGGGGGGTCTATTATAGCTGCGGCTGTCACGGCGTTCTTCGAAACGCTATGAAAACGATATGATAGCGTTTATCGGGTGCTATTAATACCGATATTTCTTGTAGTGTGGGGAACCCTGCAACAGTCCAACGCTTGAGAGAGATTCAGAAGAGAAACTCTCATGATATCTACCTTCTTATGGAAACCAAAAATGACCTGGAGATGATCAAAAAGACACTTGCTTGGCTACCTCTCGATAACCTCCATGAAGTTCCCCCTAACAGCCCAGGAAGTGGAGGATTACTTCTAGTCTGGAAAGATGACATTCAGCTCACAGTTAGATCAAGCAGTAAAAATTTTATTGATACATTCATAACTGAGAAGGGAATCACCTTTCAAATGACATTCGTATACGGAGAACCAGATCACACGAAGAGGCTCGCGGTCTGGGAGGAACTTACTGCACTTCAACCGCACACGGGAGATCCTTGGTTACTCACTGGTGATTTCAATGAAATCACAGAGAACGGAGAGAAGAAAGAAGGACCCGAGAGAGCTGAGGGAACTTTCTGCGCGTTCAGAACATTTCTATCTGAGAATGAGTTGTTTGATGTGAAACACTATGGGAACTTTTTATCTTGGAGAGGGAAGAGGAACTCACATGTAGTGCAATGTCGACTGGATAGATCTATCAGCAACAGCGAGTGCATAAACACCTTTCCGTCTTGTAGAAGTCAATATCTCCGGTACGAGGCCTCTGATCATCGCCCTCTACTGACGTTCCTGGACACACGTAGAAAGAAAGGGTCAAAAAATTTCAGATTTGACAGAAGATTAAAAGAGAATCCTGAGATAAAACGTATAGTCCAAAAAGTGTGGGAGAGTAATACTCATCTGGATGTGGAAGGGAGACTAGCTCTGTGTCGACGAGAAATATGCAAATGGAGTAGAAATTTTCAGGAGAACAGCAAAAGGACGTTAGAAGAACTCAAAGCTCAACTTGATGAGGCAATGACAAACCCTATAGCAGATGATGACCTGATTCAAAAAATTAACTTGCTATTGATGAAAGCTTATAAGCAAGAAGAGGCATATTGGCAACAACGCAGTAGACAGTTATGGTTAACGCTAGGGGATTCAAATACAAGCTACTTTCATGCCACTACAAAATTAAGAAAAGCCAAAAACAGAATGACGGTGATTGAAAATGAAGCAGGAGTACCTTGGTTCGAGGAAGAGCAAATAGCGAATGTAATATGCAGCTACTATGAGAAGCTGTTTATCTCTACCCAACCAGAGGATCTGCAAGTGATTGATGAAGCTCTCCAACCCTGCGTGACCCAACAAGTGAATGACATGCTCATCAAAGATCCAACCCCAGAAGAGATCAAAGCTGCTACCTTTGCCATTCATCCGGACAAAGCTCCTGGACCCGATGGTTTTTCTGCCAGCTTTTTCCAAGCCAATTGGGAGATTGTGGGACCATAAATCATCAGGGAAGTTCATCTCTTCTTCACCTCAGGAAGTCTCAGACCCTCGCAAAATGTTACTCATGTTAGACTAATTCCAAAGCTGGTGGGAGCAAAAAAGATGACAGACTATCGTCCTATAGCGTTATGCAATGTCTTTTTCAAGATTATTTCAAAACTCCTAGCACTACGTCTAAAACAAGTTCTCCATCTCATTATCTCAGAGAACCAATCAGCATTTATTCCTGGAAGAGCTATTGCAGACAATGTACTGATTACACACGAAGTTCTACAGTTTCTAAAGACATCACAGGCACAAAAACGATGCACAATGGCAGTAAAGACAGACATGTCTAAAGCATATGACAGAGTTGAGTGGACTTTCATCTCAAAGGTGCTTCAACGCCTAGGTTTTCACTCTAAGTGGGTAAATCTAATTATGCAGTGTGTGTCTACAGTTTCTTACTCCTATTTGATAAACGATTCAGTACATGGTCTGGTAAACCCTAAGCGAGGAATAAGACAGGGAGACCCACTCTCCCCGTATTTATTCATTCTCTGTGGTCAAGTATTATCCGGTCTATGTCAAAAGGCGGAAAGAGACGGTACCTTTCAAGGTATCAAAGTGGCAAGGGGCAGTCCAAGGGTTAATCATCTGCTTTTTGCAGATGATACCATGTTCTTCTGCCAAACATCCCATGCCAGTTGCAACAAGCTGAAGATCATCCTTGAGAGGTATGAGAAAGCTTCGGGGCAGAAAATAAATGTCGATAAATCCTCCATCACGTTCTCATCAAAGACACCACCTGAAACAAAAAGAAGCGTTAAAGAAACTCTAGGAATTGACAAAGAAGGAGGATCAGGAAAGTACTTGGGACTACCTGAACATTTCGGGAGGAGGAAAAAGGACCTATTCACGGCCATAGTGGATCGCATCAGACAACAAGCTTCAAGCCGATCAACGAGACACCTATCCAGAGCTGGGAAGCTCACTCTGTTGAAGGCGGTGCTGACAGCAATCCCCACATACACCATGTCTTGCTTTGAGTTACCTGTCAGTTTGTGCAAAAGAATTCAGTCAATTCTAACTAGATTTTGGTGGGACTCATCGGATGGGACAAGACGAATGTGTTGGGTAGCATGGGACAACTTGACCAAACCAAAAGACAGAGGAGGACTAGGACTTAGAGACATTCAACTGTTCAACCAAGCTCTTCTTGCTAAGCAAGCTTGGCGACTGCTTACGAATCCGGAATGTCTCCTAGCCAGGGTTCTACTAGGAAAATACTGCCACAAGAGGTCATTCTTAGAAGTAGAACTACCGGCAGTGTGCTTTCACGAGTGGAGGAGTATTTTACATGGCAGGGACCTACTTAGAGGAAGAGTAGGTAAAGCTATTGGTAATGGGATCAACACTAAGATTTGGAAAGACTCTTGGATTTCTCTAGACTCAGAGCTGAAACCATACGGACCCATACCAGATCATGCTCTAGACCTAACAGTGGCTGATCTCCTTACGACAGACATGAAGTGGAACAAGAAGAGAGTGGAAGAACTCTTACCTCAGGTGGCTACAGAAGTTCAACTCCTTCATCCTGGCCATGCAAACACAGAGGATATCTTCATATGGCAACCGCTACAGTCTGGTACCTATACCACAAAGTCTGGTTACTACGCAGTTTCTACAAAGGAGTTAACACCTCTCGATGAGACCACAGAAACATTTGGATGGATAAAAGATGTCTGGTCTGCAAAATGCTCACCAAAGATGAAGCTTTTGTTGTGGTCAATCATCAACGAAGCCATACCGCTGGGAGAACAACTGCAAAAACGTGGAATTAACTCAGATGTGCAGTGTATCAAATGTAAAGGTAGTGAAACGGTGATGCACACCTTTTTCTCTTGCCCTTTTGCCCAAGAAGTCTGGAAGCTAATCCCCCTGAGACAAGTAGTTCACCTAGCTACGGACATAAACTTCAAGCAAGCTCTAGTTGAATTCAGGACCGCAGTCTGTTTGCCTCCATCAGGGATTGCAACGACGGTCCTCCCTTGGGTCCTTTGGGCAATTTGGTCGACTCGAAACTTGCATGTCTTTGAGAATCGAATTCTATCACCTATGGAAACAGCGACAAAAGCTCTGAATCTAGGAAGAGAATGGAACAATGCACAACAACAGATTCAATCGGTGAAGAAACTGATACTTAGATCAAGAAGATCGACAGGAAACAATGGTGAAAGCGGCACCTACACGACATGTAGATCAGATGCGGCATACGATAAGAGATCAAAACGGGCAGGAATCGCTTGGATCTTCTCTAATGGAAACGGAACTCACCTCAGCCATGGTTCAGCTACGCTTGAATCGATCACCACACCACTAGTAGCGGAAGCAATTGCGCTCCGATCTGGTCTCCTCTCTGCATTGGAACTTGAGCATCAAAAGCTCAAAGCTTTCTCTGACAACCTAACGCTCATCAGAACCATCAACAACAACATGCAGGTAAAAGAGATCTTTGGTATTGTCAAAGATATCCAAAGGATCTCATCTGCGTTTGTCGAGATATCGTTCTCTCATCTCTCCCGATCGCTGAATGTGGAAGCGGATCGTTTAGCAAAACTCTCTCTATTTCCTTCTCGTGTATGTGACCCATACATGGGCTAAAACCACTTTGGGCCTGAGGCCATTTTCTAATTTAAAAAGTAAGTGTTACCAAAAAAAAAGAGAAGGAAAACTTCCAGAAGGAATATGCAGAAGAGTGGAGTTATTGCGGAAGGGAATAAAGAGGATCAACGAAGGTTTAAGTGAGATGAATTCAGATGAGGGTGAAAAGTTTCAAAAGAGTTTACTGAATCAGTTTTCATGTCTTGAAGATTTGGTGTCTCATTTGGTAAGCCTCGCTGCTTTCGAGTAAGATATATACTTTGTTACTCCTGAATACTGTTAGTCTATACTTTCGATTGTGCATAAGGAAAAGATGATCAAACTAAAGCTGTGTTAAGAAACAACAAATCAAATATTAGCAAATGGGCTGTCAGTATGACAAATTATTATGTTTTCGACCGATAATTCAGCTGTTAGATTCTAAGTACATCACGCTAAACTGTTGTATAAAAGTTTATGACTAATTGTCTTACATTTGCATTATGGCAATTTTTTTTTATTAAATTATAATAAATCACGTTCACTAGGATTTGAACTCAAATTTCTTAAGGCAACTCTCATCATAATTGAACACTAAATTTTGGTGTTTTGGTGTTGAATTTTATTTTTCATATCCAACCATTACACCAAACTATAAACCAAAACTATGTTATATATTAAATTTTTAGTTTAATAATTCAATACTTTAATTATTTATAGTTGAATAATTATATTTATCTCATTTTATTTTATTTTATTTGTTAAAATTTGGTAAGTTTATGTTTCCACAGTTGACAGTTTATTTAAAATATTATTTTTGTCTTTTACTTAATTTATATATTATTTTTTATTTATGTAAACTTTAGTTGATATGAAAAGTACTTTTATTCTGTTACAATTTCAAAATAACACTCATTTAATTGTATTACTAACTGAA
Source organism: Brassica napus (assembly GCF_020379485.1). Taxonomy (NCBI): domain Eukaryota; kingdom Viridiplantae; phylum Streptophyta; class Magnoliopsida; order Brassicales; family Brassicaceae; genus Brassica; species Brassica napus. The sequence goes on along the minus strand of NC_063451.1, from coordinate 1,191,195 downwards.
AATATAAAATAATATTTTAATGTTTAGTAATGTCAAAATAAAAATGAAAAATACTAGGATGTAATTATTTATAACTATAAGTTAGGAATAATTAACAATATTAGTTTACATATAATTAAATGAAAAGTAATAAAAATATTATTTTAGTATTTAGTGTGATTAATAGTATTACACCAAATTTAGTGTAACATAATTCACAAAATATCAAATTTAGTGAAATGATGCTATTTCTATTGTTTTTAAACAGGGTTAAAAGCGGTAGATAGCCTGGTTCCTAGATCAAACAAAGACCAGCTTACTTTTCGAGTGAGAGTTTCACGATCCCGACCAGCAACTTGTTGGGAGTAAGGGCACCAAGCTTTTTTTCAGCAGTCATTTCTATTGTTCCATTTTTTTAGCAACTAAGATTCATTTCTATTGTTTCATACAAAATAAAATTACACTAATTTTATTTTTTGGTGTTTTGTAGGAGTTTGCCTTCTTATAAAAACAATTATAAATTCTTAATCAAACATTAATGAATATTATATTTTAACCCGCGCTTCGAAAACACATGTTTATTATTTAAAACATAATTTGAAAAGATATAATATATTCTAGTTTTTATAGGTTTGGACAGTCTATCCAGACTAAAAAATTCAAACCAGAACCGATTCAAAAATGGTTGGTTCATGTCCGAGTCTAGGCTAAAGTAATTATTGAATTTTTTGGACTTTTCTTCGGGTACAAGTCCTACCTAATACCCGTTCGGAAATTTGTAAATATATGTTTGAAGTTCGTTTAGTTTTATAGAACTACATTATATTTTATACACAATACTATTGAAAGTGCGGTTTATAAAGAAGTTAAATTAAAGTAGGCTTTTTGATAATGTAAAGAAGTTGAGTTCTACTATATGTGAATACAACAATGTTCAGAAAATTGATCCTTTAAATAACACATTGGAGTCCAAAATATTTTATAAAAAAGTTATCTCATGATCCACGGATGTAAAAATCAAATCTAACCTCTCACCATTTAACTTACATTATTGTTTGCAATTCTGATCCATTTAGATCTATCTTATAAGCCCAAGATCAAAGGACAAAATTATCATTAGTGAGATTTAAACTTTTTTCATAAATTTAGGAATATTTTTTCAAAAACTGATAGATATTATCATATTATATTGATATTCTAAATTAATAATAGATAAATTTTTTTAAAAAAATATTTATATATACATACAAAGAGAAAAGTCTTTAGCGTAGGAATCATGTAATGTTATGGTGTATGATTTAATAGATATAATTTTATACAATACTGTTTCATCAATTTTATTAACAATCTTAATTGCGACAAAATATCATAACATGTGTTATCAAGCTTTTGTGATTGTTTGGTAAAAAAAAAATTTATTAGAAAATAATTTAGTAAAAAGTAACAAAGAATTCCATATTATATGTCGTAAATTACATATATGTGGTTAGATAGATGGGCTTAGTAAGAATAAAATAATATAATTTATATTTTAATTAAATAGAAGTATAAGTTAGGTAGAATTGTCCACAAAAATAGGATAAAAACGATGAGTTTAATATTAATAACCTCATAGTAATAGTCACATAGTTATATATATATATATATATATATATATTATTCTTTTTTAGTTTGTTAAGTTTCTAATAAATAGGTCCAGTGACTTTTGCATAGTAAATTTTTGGGATGATTTCCTTCTAATAGTATAGATTTTGTTATTATGTAGTCAACACTTTGTTTTGTGCATGTCTCTTTGGGTGAGAAATGACAAGTTTCACAAACACATATTACAATACTGACCTAATAATAATTTATTTATTGCTCTTTGACTGATTTGCTTGTTAAATTCGTGTATTCTTTGGGTCAAAATTCATTAATAATTAATTTATTACTCTTAAGAAAACGTTTTTTTTAATTACTACCAAAGCGTTATATATATGGACTGAATATGTTGAGCCATCCCAAATTACTTCAGTTCAACTCCAGTATAGCAATCTTATTGAGAAATCCTGCATCAATGAGAAATTCACCAAAACTTTGTGTTGCTTTTCTGATCATGGTTCTTTTGTTTGGTCCGAGTCATGGGTTACCACCTTTTTGGCCCCGAACCGACCTCACGATGACAAATAACCTTGGAGGTCCAGTTCTTACGGTTCATTGCAAATCCAAAGATAACGATTTGGGGGTTCACATGGTGGCTGCCAAAACAGATTACCACTTTTCATTTCAGCCAAATATATGGAAAACAACATTGTTCTTCTGCAGCTTCCAATGGAACAATCAGGTCAAGCGGTTTGATATATTTGATGCTCCGAGAGATCAAGATGACGGTTATAAATTTAACTGGACTATCAAACCCGATGGCCCATGCAAGCTTGGTAAAAAGGTTAAATGTTTCCCATGGAAATGATTTGATAATATATGATTGTGATGATAAATATATAAAGATGTTTTTACCAACAAAATAAAAAATATATAAAGATGATCGAAATAAAAAATATAGTTTCCTTCGTTTCATTGTGTTTCTTTTCCTTGTATTAGTTTAAAATGTTTGGTTATGAAGTTAATAATCTGAGATATTCTTTGATATTTGAATTTACTATTTTATTTACTTTAAGGTATTTCAATATTTATTTTTTCACTGAAATTACTTGCTTTTCATTCATAACAACTTAGAACCAATACATCAAAATAAAGAATCAAACTCAAACTCATTCATAACACGTATGCAATTATAACACGTATGCAATTATATCAACAAATCACATACACATATTCAAATGAATCAATCCAACATGTGTCTGATATTGAAAGTTAGGGGTATATAGTGAAACCGTAAAAAAAAACTAATAGATACTTTACCCGTGCCGAAGATGTAACCAGCTAAAAACATTTTCACTATTTTACTCAAATATTGACTAACCAATCACATTTGAGCCAGCTGTAAGGCACTGTGTATTTCAAACAACCAATTTTTCCATACGTAATAGCAAGTTGACAAATGTCGACGCAATATGAAGGATCTGTAAAGTTTTTCGATCCCAAACGTAATAGCAAGGTGACAATTATGTTTGTATGCAAAAATTTATGAAAACTACATAACTGGTAATTAATTGTATTTCTTATGATTCAAATTCATACTTTATCTTTTAGTGTGAAAAAATTTAGTCAACTTTTAATCCATTCTATATTAACTGGAGAATATTGACAATAGACTAACATTTGTTTTGTAAGTAATTACAAATGAACCACTGATCACTAGGTACTGAGATGCATGGAAAAATTGTCCACAAAACACAATTCACTAAAAAAATGCACTAGCCATGCACTCAAAAAAAGAGAAGAGGAACAAAGGATGAAGGTTGGAGGAAGAAACACAATGCACCAACCATGAGTTTGTGAACAGTGATTCAATTGAAGATTAAAAAAAAAGAGAATTATTGGTCTCATTGGACCATTTATATCTATATATGCATTGGATCATGATTTATGGATCTCTTGGTTTGAGAAAGAAAAATAAGAGGATCGAACCATTTCTTTTGACTGTTTTTTAAATTTGATAAATGTTGGTTGAGCATATTGTTGAAACGGATATGCCCATTAACGAAACGGACTTAAACGGGCCAGCCCGTATAAACCCATTTATTTCTACATGATAATAAATCGGTCACGGATCAGCCCATTTATACTAAGCATGTTTAAGCCAGCGGGCTTCAAAACCCATTTTAACATCTCTCTGGTGCTTGATGGGCATCATCTTTTCTCAGGCTTCCACCGCCTTCGCTGTGGCGTGTTTCTTCATCACAGTTAGGAGTGGGCCTTCGGGTACCCGTCCGGGTTCGGATTGGGTATTTCGGATTTTTGGGTATAGAGGTATAGAGGTGTAGAACCCGTTCGGGTATTTATGTACTTCGGGTCGGTTTCTGGTATTTTTTAGTTCGGATTCGGTTATTTCGGATCGGGTTCGGATATTTATATTTTGAAAGAAAAAAATTAAAATTTCATTTTTCAAGTTTTTTGTATTTAAAAATATAAATTTCACTTAACTGATTTTTTTATTTTTAATAGATTGGATGATTAATAGATTTGGACATAACATTTTAAGACTAAAAAGACACTAATTTGTTTATTGTTTTTAAATTTCAGATGTAACTTTTGTTAATTCTTGAAACAAAAAACTTGATATGCATTTTAAATGAGTAGCAAATCATTTACTCCGTAATTATATGTATATTATATGAACTTAAAGTATGTGTAGTATCAATATAAATATTTTTAATAAAATGAGAGATATAAACTAGAAATATAAGGTTAGTAATACATATGTTCAGTTATCTTCGGATATCCATTCGAGTTCGGATATTATCCGTTCAGGTTCGGATATCTAATCTCTGCTAATTCAATACCCGTTCGGGTATTTTGCTACTTCGGTTTGGATTTCGGTTCGGGTTTTTTGGATCGGGTTCGGATACAGGTTCAGGTATCGGATAAAATTCTCACCCCTAATCACAGTGGTTGTCTTTTGTGTCCTGGCTTATTACCAGCAGAAGGAGTCAGAGAAATCAGCTCTGGAGATGATAAAAGACAAGGAAACTAAGGACTTAATCGCTGCTCTATCTAGCAACCCCTCTGAAGCAGCAGTCATCTCACTCACCACTGTGGACAAGCGCTTAACAATCCGGGAGAAGCAATGACCAAGGTTTTGATAGGTGCACCATTAAGGCGATCAAGCCTGGGGTTCCTCAGGGTCAGGGTCTTGAAGGCTACCTAATTAGTTCATCTCCTCAGGTTTAGTTGGCTTATTTTCATGCTTCTTTCTTTTATTTCTTGTATTAGTTTCCACTTAGTTAATCCTCCTGTTCGGAACTACGCTAGGCGCTAGTCGGCCGGTGACCTCGGGCCTAGCGAGTTACTAAAATATCGGGGATTAATCGAAGTATACGCGGAGATTAGTTTAATTATTATTTTATTTTATTTTAATATTTAAATTAAATATATAATATAAATATGTTAGAAAGTAATAGTTTTTTTGTATGTTATTATTTAAATTTAAATTTATTGGTTTAAAAAAGTTAATTCTTAGCAAAAATGAATATCATATAATTGGAACATAAATTAATCGGTAATTATGTGTATATATATTAACATATGAGTACTGAAGCAAAGACTTCGTTCGTCTCCTAGCGGTTGAGACATTTGGTATTGCGCCAAACAACTTGGATTCGATACCTGTATGTTCTACTCATTTATTTTCGTATTATTAGTGTTCATGGACAAAGTCCCACATCGCTTGCAAAAGAAAAGAGGGGAAAAATCTTACTTCTATATATAGAGTATACATACTATGTGAACTTTAAAGTACATGGGCTTCAGATTTCACATGAGGCCCACTAAAATACTTTCGCAGTTTAACATTTATCCCAATTAACTGGGCCGATTAATCGGCTTCTTGGGCCAATTAGTTAGTTGGCGATTTTGTTAACCGATTTGGTTAGAATCGCCTCGGGTGGTAGCCGAGTTGCGAGTAGTCGGGCACCTAGACGGCTAGGCGTCCGCGTTTTTGAACAGGGGTTAATCCTGCTAGTTTGTTAAGGTTTTTTAATATTTGTTGAGTATTGGAATACGCGCAGTTCATTTAATGAAAACAAACAACTAAAATGCCCTTTCTTCTGAATCCCCTACAACAATCCGTTTGCAGAATCGAATCGGATCTCAGTCGTGGGTCAGCCCGTTTAAGTCCGCGGGCTTCAAGCCCATTTTAACATATCTACTTCTGAATCCCAACACACGGGTTTACAAAAAAAAACGATTTGATTAACTATCTTAATTGCGACAAAATGTCATAACATGTGTTATCAAGATTTTGTGATTGTTTGGTTATTATAAAATAAATTTAGTAAAAAGTAGAAAAGAATTCCATAATATATGTCATAAATTACATATATGTGGTTAGATAGATGGACTTAGTAAAAATAAAATAATATAATTTATATTTTAATTAAATAGAAGTATAAGTTAGGTAGAATTGTCCACAAAAATAGGATAAAAGACAATGAATTTAATAGTAACTAGAGCTTGACCCATGCACCCGCACGGGTGTTTGTTTTAATGTAATAGATATATGAAATTTTTACAATATATTTAATATGTCTGTATAGATGTTTGTTCGATTTGTAATATATAACATTTATGATAGGTCGATGGTTTTTAATTGTTTATAATTTTTTGGTTTCTCATATTGCGGTTGGATATAAAACCGTTAAAGTGATATCTTATATAACATATTCGTCAATTAATAATGTTTAATTACAGTAACATTTTTAATGTATTTATTTTATTAATTAAAGCACCAATTATTATATTTATGTATATCAATAAATCTATCTTTTGAAAATAAAATATTTTATGTCAAATAAAATGTACTAATGTTTTATTAAGATAGATAGAAAATGTAAAATATTTTATTTGTTTTGTTTAGATGAGATTTAGGTATTTAAGAAAATGATGTATACATCCTATTCAAATACTCAACTATTAAAATTTTCCCAATATGGATGGTAACTAATTTTACAAATAATATTTTTTTTTATTATATTGAAGGGAATGTATTCTGGATATCCTATGAATATTCTAACTTTTTAGTAGCACATATTTAAATATGGATGTAATTAAGACCGATTTTTTTGTTGAGAAATAATAACATACTATCCAAATCGTTGTTACCCAAACCGTAATTGTTTTGTCAACTTACCAAAACCGTATATATTTATCTTTTATAGAAAAGAAACAGTAAAATATAGCAATTATATAAGACTGAAATTAATTAATAAAATATATTAACTTCTTGATATATTATTAATATCTTTATAACCACAGAAATGTCTATAAATTGTGTGTGTATTTTTCGCAACTAATTTCTTAACATATAATAGCTTATTTCCGCAAATAAGACTCAAAAACTACGAAATTCAAAAAGCCTTACAAAGTTATAATGTATACTTTGTAAATATATGTTTTGCATATATCAAATTGGGTTAAGATTAGAACAAAATTGATAAATATTAAATTAAACCGGATTAAACCATCTTAGCTATAAACAGGTCTACATGAGTGATATAGATGGTTTCATTGTCCAAATGTGAAATAGTCAGAATACCAATTTTTTTGTAAAACAAATGAAGGCTTTTTGTGTCAAATAAATTTTAACCGGTTTGTATATGCGTTTACGTGAGATAGCTATTGTTATGTGATAAACAAATATTCACTTTCTAAAATAAATACTATAAATGAGAATATATGCTTTCAATCAACGTTTCCTTTAATAATTAACCAAATGATAGTTGTTAGTTTAATTAATAGGGTACAAATATTGTTTCGAAATAATAGCTCTAGATTAAATGTTAGTGGCATTCAATGGTAATTATTTAGAAAAATCTAGGGTTAAGTACTAAATGTACTTCAACTTTAATAGTTTAGATAACTACATAGTAATAGGCAACGTATGTATATATTTATGTTTTCTTAGTTTGTCAAGTTTCTAATAAATAGGTCCAACTATTTTTGTATCGTAAATTTTTGGGATGATGTCCTTTTAATAGTATAGATTTTGTTATTTTGTAGTCAACACTTTGTTTTGTGCATGTATCTTTGGGTGACAACTGACAAGTTTCACAGACATACTTTACAAGATAGACCTAGTAATAATTAATTTATTACTCTTTGACTAATTCGCTTGTTCAATTCGTGTTTTTTTGGGTCAAAATTCATTAATAATTAATTTATTACTCTTAAGAAAACGTTTTCTTAATTACTACGAAACCGCTATATATATGGACTGAATATGTTGAGCCATCCCAAGTTCAACTCAAGTATAACAATCTTATTGAGAAATCCTGCATCAATGAGAAATTCACCAAAATTTTGTGTTGCTTTTCTGATCATGGTTCTTTTGTTTGGTCTGAGTCATGAGTTACCACCGTTTTGGCCCCGGACCGACCTCACGATGACAAATAATCTTGGAGGTCCAGTTCTTACGGTTCATTGCAAATCCAAAGATAACGATTTGGGGGTTCACATGGTGGCTGCCAAAACAGATTACCACTTTTCATTTCAGCCAAATATATGGAAAACAACATTGTTCTTTTGCAGCTTCCAATGGAACAATCAGGTCAAGCAGTTTGATATATTTGATGCTCCGAGAGATCAAGATGACGGTTATAAATTTAACTGGACAATCAAACCTGATGGCCCATGCAAGCTTGGTAAAAAAATTAAATGTTTCCCATGGAAATGATTTGATAATATATGATTGTGATGATAAATATATAAAGATGTTTTTACCAACAAAATAAAAAATGTATAAACATGATCAAATGAAACATCCTTAATCTAGTTTCCTTCGTTTCATTGTGTTTCTTTTTCCTTGTATTAGTTTAAAACTTGAATTTGATCCGCGCGATGCGCGGAATTATTTATATTTATATTTATAATTTATGTTTTAAAATTAAAAATTATGATTTAATAAAATTTTATAAATTTTGGTTCGTTTCCAGATTTGTATTATTTTTTGTTTGGTTCCGGTTCGGATGTGGAATTTGGTTCAAGAAATATACTAATCGTTCAGTTATTTTTGAATTTGAATATGGTTTGAATTTAGTTATTTTGGTTTTTGGTTTGGATCAAATAACAATGTTAGACATTTTATTTTTAATTTAGTTATTTAAAAACTTAATTAAGTGAATAAATTAATAGTGAACAACTTTCTTCAACTGTTTCGGGAAGGTTGAAATATAATTAATATATTCTACATATAAAAAGAGCAAAAACAGGAAATGAATAAAATAAAAATATTCCTGAAAACGTTAAACTAAAAATCTGTTTAACAATACAAATCTTATTTATAATATGTTCAGTGTATAAAATATTGTGGGTTGGGTATTTTAAGATGCTGTTGCCTGTTGGTATATGCCGTCTCTTCTACAAACCCCAAATAAATATTTCAAGGTCAGTAATTCATTTAGTTTCGCAACAGCCATAGTCTAAAGCTATCTCTACAGCAAGATGACAAATTAAACATAAACTAAAACTAATTGGCTATTTTTGAATAACTGGTACCGAGTTCTCATTGGATATATAGTAAGCACTAACCAATAACACATGGTTATTGCCACCAGCTGTAAATTATCATAAACTTTAAATTCATCTGAAACTCTTGTCTTTTATTTGATGTAGTGTTTAAACTTGAAAAAGAAAACTCAATCCTTCACAAAGAATAACGTAGAAGAGACACATAAGCTATTAAAGTACTAATCTAGAACGTTGGACGATGAGGAGCTATAACCAGAAGTTGAAGGTCTCTCCAACTCATCCTACGCCCACCACCAGCACGCACCACGTTTTCACGTGCCTGAAGCTTTTAAATTTCACGACAATAAACCCATCAAGCCACCCAAAAGAACAGATACAAACTTAACCAAGCACCAAAAATTTATAATGAACCATCAATGAAAACGTTACCAATCGATCTTCCCACATCTAGATTAAAAACCCTACTTCCTCTTTAGATTGAAAATATTAAGACTAAATCCATCTCGACTCGAGAATTGCTTTTGATTTTCACTGTTGATGGCTTTTTCGTTCAAAGCTCTTAACGATGACAGATGAGCTTGTGTAAACTTTTAAGTTTAGTAATATATTTAATCTAATAATTAGGTGAATGTGTATTAAACATCCTCCTAACGATGATAGATGAAAGTGAATTTAATAAAGACTATATTTTTATATTTAGTCGCAACATATTCAATAAGGCCAAAATTAAAAACATGCTATGGTAGAATTCAAATAGGACTCTATTTTAATAGAGTAGATGGTCTGTTGTGAAGTTAATAATCTGAGATATTTTATGATATTTGAATTTACTATTTTATTTACTTTGTATTTCAATATTTAAAAGAAAAAAAATATTATAGATGGAAAAAGTCTTTTTACGTGTAATCAAACAAGTAATAAAAGGAGAATATGAGCCTCAGTTAGGCCATCCACCTCAGCTTGGAAAATCGTCCAATAGGGAGGTTGCTTTTTGCCACGTCGGCATCTGTGGGTCCCCACTCAATAAAATCTGATTTTAATAATGAGCTCTGTGATTTATGAAATGGATTTCCTAAACTGTCTACGCCAGTCGCCAACTCTATGTTTTGTAAAAATATTGAGCCTAAATCTTTTCAAACCTTACTCTATCATATTTTCATTTTAATATAAAATAAAATGATAACCCAAGAACTCAAAAGAAAACAGCCCACAGAAAAGTTTGTCGACATAGAAAAAGGATCGCCAGTGCTCACTATTCTTCGTATTCTTCCACTTTCCTCAATCGTATCGTCGCCATTGAAAGCAAAAGAAGCTCGTACACTGAAAAGCCAAAAGACCAACGTTTCATCTACAGCTTAAAAAATCGTTTTCAATCCAAAACTTCTCATTCAATTCCAAATCATTTACCTCACTATTTATCATCACTGTAATTCCCACTCCGGTCGTTTCATGTTTATGTCAACTTCCTTTATAAATTTAGGGTTAGAAACTCGGACCACACCCCATCATAAAAAACTGCACTCATCAAATACAGCCCTCTATTAGTCACCGTTCCTGCTTCCGCGCCTTACGTCACTTTAGACAATCGGCATCTCGGACGGTCTTCCCAACAGATTTTTGAGCCACGCATCCGTTTCTGGTATTCTCTGTTTTTGTTATCTTTCTTCTCTTTTTGCAGCTGTAGAGTTAGTGATCGCAATCTGAGTTTTATGTTCTTTTAATCTAATTTATTTTGATGTATTATGTCAAATATGTTTGTCTAGGTAATGAATTTAAATTTAGTTTGAGCAAAATCTTACTCAATTCGAAATGAGAAAGTCGTAGGATTTTTCCACATGTCATGTGATTCCCTTTGTATAGGCCATAGGGCAGTAGTGATCTTTCAATAGTGCAAGAAACACTGCGGTATATGAAGAACTCATGGAGAACTGAGGTATGAATGACGTTCTTTTTACTGACTTTTGGCAGGTGAATTTTCGGAATCTAAAGATGGCGTGGTGAGTCTCGCGACTTTCCCTGATATCCACCCCGATTCTAGAGAAGGTAGGCCAGTACTTATATTGTTCTCTTCAATACTCCAAGTCTATTATCTATCTCACCCTCTCACCTTGTGCTCTACAACATGGCTTTGTAGCATGTTGACTCATAACAACGATTTGTAGATACCATTTTTTTAATGTAATGATTTACTAACTCTCAACTAATCTCTCACTCCACTGTTCTGAACATAGCTCTTTGGTCCACGTATTCATCCAAGCAGCATGAGCCAACCACTACCGGCATATCTTAGAAGAAGGTCTCAACTTCAACATTGGATCACAGAGTTTTCAAAGTCTTACGATGACCAAACTCTACAAAATCATCAACCACTCTTTCATCATCTGATTCATCCCTTCCACAACAACCACCAGCTTGACTACCTTCAAGCACCGGAACACCTAATCAGCGATAAGGTGAGGTTGCATATTTGACAACTGACAAGGACAATGTGGAGACTGACACTACAAGAAAACGTGCCCATAACAACGAACATTTACGACGAAAATATTTCGTCGTAAATTTACATGGTCTTTACAACGAAATTACGAGGAATCTAACTTTCGTCGTAAACGCCATGTAAATTTACGACGAACTGATTTCGTCGTAAACTCCATGTAAGTTTACGACGAATGTACGTGGAATGAGAAATACGTCGTAATCATTACATCGACATTACAACGAAGCATGTTACCGTTATATTTAGGTGAAAACGTGTATTCAATGGGCTTTAACTTACCTAATTTCGTCGTAAAGTCGTTGTAAATAATATGTTAAAACCATGTAAAATCCATGTAAAATATTCCTTGTAAAATCGTTGTTATATTTCAACTACCCAACTCGAAAATTTCTCTATATATATGTCATTTCCCACAACTCTCTTCCTCACAACACACAAACGGGAGAAAAAAAATCCGAAAAAAAAAATCAAAAAAAAAAAAAATTCAAAAAAAAAATCTAAGAAAAAATGGCCGGTGGCGGTAGTATTTACGAGTTACAGAGTTGGATGTATTTGCACAAAGATTCCGACGGGAGGGTGACGAACGCATTTCTGAGCGGGCTAGAGACATTCATGCACCAGGCGGGCTGTATACCGATCACACAGGAAAGCGGTAAGATGTTCTGCCCCTGTCGGAAATGCAAGAATTCAAAATTTGCACGTAGTGAAACTGTATGGAAACATTTAGTAAACAGAGGATTTACACCACAGTACTACATTTGGTATCAACATGGAGAGGGTTATGGGGGAAATGAAGCTAGTAGTAGTAATAATAATTTTGAGGATGGTCATCATAGTGAAGAACCGAATCATTTGCATAATGAATATAATTATCATCAAGATCATGAGCAGATGGTAGATCATGATAGGGTTCAAGATATGATTAGTGATGCATTTTTAGAAACAACTACAACAATAGCTGATGGAACTGGAAATGTAGAAGAACCTAATTTGGATGCAAAAAGGTTTTATGAAATGCTAGATGCTGCAAATCAACCAATCTACACTGGTTGTAGAGAAGGTCTCTCTAAATTGTCTCTAGCAGCTAGGATGATGAATATTAAAACGGATCATAATTTACCTGAGAATTGCATGGATGCATGGGCGGAGTTGTTTAAAGAGTATTTGCCAGAAGACAACGTGTCTGCTGAATCTTATTATGAGATTCAGAAATTGGTTTATAGTCTTGGTTTGCCTTCGGAGATGATTGATGTTTGCATCGACAACTGCATGATCTACTGGAAAGAAGATGACAAGTTAGAAGAGTGTCGATTCTGCAAAAACCACGATTCAAACCGCAAGGCCGTGGGAGGAATAGGGTACCGTACCAAAGGATGTGGTACCTACCAATTACAGACAGATTGAAAAGATTATATCAATCTGAGAGGACTGCTGCATCGATGAGGTGGCATGCGGAACATGTCCAGAGAGATGGTGAGGTTGCACATCCATCAGACGCAAGAGCGTGGAAACATTTCAACAAGGTACACGCAGATTTTGCTACAAATATTCGGAATGTCTATCTTGGGTTATGCACCGATGGATTTAGTCCATTTGGAATGTCTGGTAGACAATATTCTTTGTGGCCAGTCATTCTTACGCCGTACAATTTACCGCCGGATATGTGCATGGAACAAGAATTTCTATTTTTGACCATATTAATCCCTGGGCCGAAGCATCCAAAACGGTCTCTTGATGTTTTTCTTCAACCGTTGATAGAAGAGCTAAAGCAATTGTGGTCAGAAGGGGTGAGGACGTACGATTGTTCCTTGAAAAACAATTTTACGATGCGAGCAGTTCTGCTGTGGACGATAAGTGATTTCCCTGCTTATGGGATGTTGTCTGGCTGGACAACACATGGAAGATTATCTTGTCCATATTGTCTTGGATCGACAGATGCTTTTCAACTGAAGAATGGTAGGAAGAGTTGTTGGTTTGACTGTCATCGTCGCTTTCTTCCACTTGCCCATCCGTACAGAAGAAATAAGACATTGTTTCGGCACAAAAAAATTGTCAGAGACGGTCCTCCTCCATATCTCACCGGCCAGCAGATCGAAGCAGACATTGATTATTACGGAGCTCAGGAAACAGTTAAAGTTGGAGGAAATTGGCATGTTCCTGGAAATATGTCTGATGGATATGGTGTGTCTCACAATTGGCATAAGAAGAGTATATTTTGGGAGCTACCCTATTGGAATGATCTTCTCTTACGCCACAATCTGGATGTCATGCATATTGAGAAGAACTTTTTTGAGAACATCATGAATACATTACTTAACGTCCCTGGGAAGACAAAAGATAACAAAAAGTCAATGATGGACGTACCTGATATTTGCTCAAGAAGTGAGTTATATATCAAGAGCAATGGACACGTTCATGTTCCCATCTTCCGGTTGTCATCAGAAGCCAAAACAACCTTGTTTGACTGGGTTGCATCAGAAGTTAAGTTTCCTGATGGTTATGTTTCAAATCTGTCAAGATGTGTTGAACGAGGTCAAAAGTTCTCCGGAATGAAGAGTCATGATTGTCATGTGTTTATGCAACGACTACTTCCATTTGCTTTTGCCGAGCTCCTTCCAGCAAATGTCCATGAAGCACTTGCAGGTAATTATAAAACGTTAATATATATATATATATATATATATATATATATATATGTTATGAAATGTTATTAATTTGATTACTTTTGCAATATACAGCCATCGGCGCTTTTTTCAGAGATCTCAGCACACGTACGTTCAAGGAAGGAGTCATCGAACAACTTCATCATAACATTCCGATCATATTGTGCAACCTGGAGAAGATATTTCCTCCTTCATTTTTTGACGTCATGGAGCATCTAGTTGTCCACCTACCGTATGAAGCATTGCTTCGTGGACCTGTTCACAACGGATGGATGTATCCGTATGAGCGACAGATGAAATATTTGAAGGGGAAAGCAAGAAATCTTGCAAAGGTGGAAGGTTCAATAGTTGCGGGAAGTTTGACAGCCGAAACATCTAACTTCACATCATACTACTTTGCTCCAACTGTTCGTACGAGGAAAAGAGTTCCTAGAAGATATGATGATGGTGGAGTACCGACATCATATCCAATTGATGGTGTTCCTGACATTTTCTGCGAAATTGCACGGTTTGGTGGTAAAACGAAAGAAGTATGGTGGTCATGTGAAGAGGATAAACATAGTGCCCACACTTATATTCTGCTCAACTGCGAGGATGCAGTGACCCGTTACTTTGAAAGGTAAATATTTTTGTGAATGTTAATTATATGAATTGCAGTTAATTATGTATGACTTGATTATTTGTTTAATTTGCAGCATGTTTGTATCTCAAGTTGAAGAAGCAATACCAGGAATATCTGCAACTGATGTGGACACACGTAAAGATAAGCACTTTGTCAAGTGGTTAAAATCACAGGTACGTAATATATCTCATACATTGATTAATTAAGTAAGTGTTTTGATACTTCAATATTAATTAAGAATAACTGCTTTTGGCAGGTTGATTATGACGATCCTTATTATCCCGTATGGTTTCACGAATTGGTTCAAGGTCCAGTTGCAAAGGTCACCACATCACCTATGTATTTCACACGAGGATTTACCTTTCACACATACGAGTATGGGAGACATCGGGCAACGAGTAACTACGGAATATGTGTGAAAGGTGAAACGGACTTTTACGGGATCTTGCAGGAGATTATTGAAGTGGAATTTCCGGGGTTATTGAAGCTAAAATGCGTCCTCTTCAAATGTGAATGGTTCGATCCTGTTGTGAACCGAGGGATTCGGTATAACAAATTTGGTGTTGTGGATGTCAATTTTGGGAGAAGATACAACAAATTTGAGCCTTTCATTTTAGCTTCACAAGCCGAGCAAGTAAGCTTCCTTCCTTATCCTCGGCTTCGAACTTCCGGGATAAACTGGTTAGCTGCTATCAAAATTACACCTCGTGGACGCATTGTCGCTGGAGAAGAACCGCCCTTGCAAGAAGAAGACGCTATCAATGAAGTTGAGGTACCAGAACAACCAACTGATGAAATCCTTTTGATCGACCCGCAAAACTTTCAATATGAAGATATTCCCGAAGATGCGACAGATGAAGCACGTGAAGACGAGTTCGAGAGAAGCGACGATGATGATTGTAATGATAGTGATGAGAACGAAAACGATTTAGAGTGATGTAATATTGATGAGAACGAAAACGATTTAGAGTGATGTAATATATGTCTCTGATGTTGTATTTCTCTATTGTAACGTATGTTTAAAGAAATATTGTTTTTTTACCATCCTAATGTATGTGTAACAAATGTTGTTTTATATAATATGTATTTGTGTTAATTTAAAAAAAATTATTTGGAGTTTTAGGGTTTTAGAGTTTAAGTTGGAGAAAGAGCACAAAGTAGTAGAGAAGAAGAGACTTTGGGGTTTAGGGATTTCATTCTCGGTGTTTAGGGTTAAGCGTTGTAAAATCGTCGTAAACCGATGTTTCCACGTAATTTCGTCGTAAATGGAAAAACGCGGGCCTGGTAACTTCGTCGTAAACGTGGGCCTTGTAAATTCGTCGTAAACCGATGTTTCGACGTAATTTCGTCGTAAATCGAAAAACGCGGGCCTGGTAACTTCGTCGTAAATGAAAAAACGCGGGCCTGGTAACTTCGTCGTAATGTTACGTCGCGTTTACGACGAAACATTTTTTATATATTGGGACGCCGAGACGAGGCTGCCTCGTCCATTCCTCCTAAACTCCTCTCCTCTCCCTAAGGTACATTCTCTTCCCTCCTTTTTTTTTTTAAGTTAGTTTAGGTTATTAATTAGTTAGGTAATTAGTTTAGGTGATTATTTAGATAATTAGTTTAGGTGATTAGTTAGATGACGGAATCCTATAGTTTAGGTGATTAGTTAGGTAACGGAATAATTTTTTAATTATGTCGTCATAATTGATTAAATTTATTTAAATTTTTTTAGATGGCTCCTAGACGGAAACCAGCAGCACCTACTTATGCCCAGTTGTTTGGCGATGGCTCCGGTACATCTTCTTCCGGTCCATCGTCTTCCGATGCAGTTCCAGACTCTCAGACTTCTCAGAGAGTTTTTTCGAGTCCTCCTCTTCCACCGCAGATGCCTCCACCTCCTCCTCCAGCGGCTGCACCTGAGCCTGTCCCAGAAGGTGCAGTTCATCCGGATTTGCGTGTGCCTTCATATGCTCCCTTCGCGAGATATATGGTGGAGGATTTGCTTGCCCAGCCTGGACGGGAGGGTTTGGATGTTCTAGACCCCGATAGACCCCGAGGAACTTATTGGTAAGTTATTAATTTTTATTACTTTAAAATTTAATTAATTTTTATTTTGTAACGGTTAAATTGTTTTTTTTCAGGTTTGGGGCTAACAACCGTGTTAGCCGGAGCGTTTCGGCGACGATTAAGGGTTACTACGACGGGGCATACCCGAACTGGAGCAAGACACCAAATCACGTTAAGATCACGTGGTTTAAATGTTTTGCGGTAAGATTTTTAAATTTAATTAAATTTTCACTTTTAAATATATATATATATATATATTTTTAATATTTATTATTAATTGTAATTTTTTCAAAAATTTTATGTTTCAGCAAAAGTGGCAATTGTCTTTGAGAATCACCGAGAGGGTGAAGGCGGAATTTGTTGCAAAGGCAAAGATACGCCTCTGCAACACAGTCTCTGATTGGAAGGACAAGTGGGAGATCTACTGGTATGAGGGAAAGCCCACTGAGCTCACGACGGATGTGTGGGATGGCCTCATCGCCTATTGGGAGCACCCCTCTTCGATCAGAAAGGCCAATTCGTGCTCGGCTTCTCGAAGGACGAAGGATAAAGATGGTCATTTTCCCATGCTTCACAGAACCGGACAAAAACCTCATGCAGGAGTCCGTCTATAAGCTGTAAGTTTTGTTTTAAATATATATTTTAAAATATTCAATTAATATAATTTATAAAATTTAATTTAATTTTTTTTTGTAGTTCGAGAAGACGGGAGTCTTACCTTCTCTGTCTGACCTATTCAAGATGACTCACGCCACATTCGACGGAGTTTTTGTGGATCTTGCATCTGAGAAACTCTTCCGAACAGTGGCTGGTCGGATTGAAGAACGGGAGACGCAACTAACCCAGGAGTCTCCCGATGGATTACCAGTCACATTGTCCACCCAAGAGGTCGACAGAATCTTCGAAGAGGTAACTTAAAATTTTAGTTTACATTATTTTAAATATTTTAACATAATTAACTATATTAATATATGTTTTGATTTTATAGGTGGTGTAGAAACCCGTTAAAAAAAAAAAAAAGAGAGAGAATGGTCGAGTGTCTTTGTGGTGGTCGAATCGTGGGCGGTAAAGATCGATCGGGAAATTTCGAAGAACGAGGTGGTCGAAGAAGTGATCATGAGTGAACTATGAGTCGAATAAGTTGCTCGACCATAGTTAGAAGATGTCTTAGATTGATCATACGGATGTTTTGGAAGCATAACAATTTTGGAAGCACGACGGTTTAGAAGCCCGACGTTTTTGAAGACCGACGTTTCTTCATCACGAAGTTTTCTCGGAAAATCTTCATATCAGTAAAATATTATTCTGGAGACATCATAAGTTGGAAGCAGGACGGGAATTAAGCACGACGGGAAGCAAGCACGACTGGATCGAAGCACGACGGGAAAACCCGAAATTGGGTGAAAACCCTAATTTCGGTATTATGGAATTCTTCGAAGAAGCCGGAGGCTCGGGAAATATTTTTACAGGATATCAGAATTCATCTGGAGTCTATTAAAAATATTTAGAGCATCAGAACGGGAGCGGAAAAATATTCGGGATTGATCACGGGTCAGAAATTTGCCGGAAGGGTAAAAAATTGCGTAAACCGACCGAGAAGCTCGAGGTGGCTCGTTGCATGGGTTCAGAACGTGGTGTCAAGCATCTAACAAGCTGAGTGTCTCCAGAAGCTCGAGGTGTCACCGTGCATGGAAGCTGTACATGCAGCCTGACATGTAGAAGCACGAGGTGGATCGACCAAGCACGAGGTGTCTCCGCGCATGCAACCGAAGCATGCTGATCGACATTTGTGTACTGGTGTGGCTTCTTGCATGCACCCCAGGCATGCATCCTGACATGTGGGAGGAGTGGTGGCGTCCTGCATGTGTCTTGGACATGCAGCCTGACATGTGGAGCACGAGGTGCCGCCGCGCATGCGTCCGGAGCCATGCGAAGCGACACACGGGCTGCCACCAACCTGAAGCTGATTGGCTGGTGTCTCCTATAAATACCCCACGACCCCAGCTCATTTATTCACATCCAGACCTGTCCAAACCAAGTTAAAAACGTGAGAGAGAAGTAGAAAAAGAAAGCAAGTGATTCCGAGCTATTTCGAGAGTTTTAGAGAGTTTTCGAGGTCAGTTCTCTACTGATTTCGAGTCAGCGCCTAGGGACGGTTCTGTCCAACTGAATTCGTCCAGGCCACTCAGTTCCTTTTATGATCAAGTGGAGATGCTGTCCGGAGTTAGTTCAGTTCTACGGGTTCAGATCAGTCGAAGTTCTGCTCGATACTCCGCCGGGAAGTCCGAAGAACTGTCCAGAAGCTAAAGGAGGTTCTGTCCGAGTCCAGATCAGTCTGTCGAGGCTTGTCAGTTTCTTCATGGTGAAGCCGAGGTTCTGTCCAAGTCGAGATCAGTTCAGTCCAGTCCAGTGAAGTCGTCCCTTGGGTTTTGGCTAAGTCCCCTCCGATTAACCAGCTACTTCTCGCCTAGAACACTGTGAGTTGGTTTTGTGTGAATTCCATTTGGAATTTAGGGTAGATCGAGTAGCATATAGATTGGAATGATCAATCTATTGAATGGTAGAGTCCTTAGGGTTATTTATTTATGGAATTGGACTCAGTTTAGCAAGGGCTAAGCTGAGATGAATGGAATTAAGACTGAGTTGGTAACCTGACTAGGACTAGGGCTAGGATGCATCATGTTTTCTATTCTTGTGTGTTGATATGATTGAGTGCAGGTTCCCGTTATCTTTAAAGATAGTGTCGTAGTAGGAGGCCGAACTATCTGGGTAACGGTTTGATTGAGTAGATTGATTGAGTAGATTTAATTAAATGCTTGCTCGTTTAATTAATCTTGTTGATTGAGGTTAGTCATCTCTTGGTAAGGGAGTGACTAACTGGTTGAGTTGTTTAGTTTTGGGTTGGAGTCTTGTCCCTTAGGTCTTTCCTAGGGATAATTGTGTCGAGTGTGTGTTATGCCGACAGCAGGTGCGAAACCCGCCCATGCTAGGCATGTTTTGGGGTGGACTAGTGTTTCCTCGCCCTCGTATTCAGCGGGTTCAAGGAAACCCCTTATTCGCTGGATCGGGAAGACTCAGATAGACGGGGTCATGGCCTATGGCTGAGTGATTACACGACGGTGTAATGTGGCAGTGACCCGAAGGACTGTGGGCTGTCGCGCGGTGACCCGAAGGACTGTGGGCCGCGGTCGGTTGAAAGTTCCTTCTTTTGGCCTTTGTGGTAGGGAGATAGGATATTGCCGATAGAGAGGAGGAACACGAAGTCACCAGGGCCCAGGTTAGAGTGTTGTGTTAGTGTGTCGTAGAGGGTTATGGAACCCTCGAGTTAATGTAGCACCGATATACGGTGTTACGAGTAAGATCGAGTCATTGGTAGTTACTATCTTGTTATTATTGTGATTGTGTTTGGTTGTTGATTGTTTGCTTGCAGGTTCTGACATTAAGTCCTAAGTCTGGTTTAGGTACCGGATTAGGCTTGTGTGTATTTTGTTAGTGTAGGCTTGACGTTGGCCTGTATGTGTTTGAGGGATTGCTTGTGAAGGGTGGTGGATATTAAAGCTATGCGGTATCATTGGTTGGCAGATCATGTTCTTGTTTGATTGTTGGTCGACCGGCTCATGATACTTGTATAGTCTAAGTGTCTAACACTACATGAGTACTGAACTCAAGCGTATATATGGTTAACTAGGGATTGGTTGTTAACTTGTTTAAATGCAGGTTCCCGTTACTTGAAGTTAGATTATGGCAGGAGGCCAAGTCTAACTTAGTAACGGTTTACTTAGCCTTAGCTTATATTGCATGCTAGGGCTAGATTGATTGTTATTTTGGTTTGTCTGGGTTAGAGTCTAGGTTGCGGGTAGAGGCCGCCAGCTCACTGAGTAATACTAGATTACTCATCCAACTCCGTTGTCCTTTTTGCAGGTCGCTTTAGGTAAGGATGATTGGATAGCATGGTGCTGGACGTTGGGACCGCCGGTGTAGATTTTCATGCCTTTTGTAAACGGTATTGTGAATTGTGTTATATTGACTCGATTTGGCATTAGGCCGGCCCAGTCTTGAATTATTCAATGTATGAATATTTCTTAAATCAATAACAGTAATTGTTTTATATGCGCTTCATGAGTACTCTGATATTTGACTAGTCCGGTCTAACACAACGTTAGGTCGTGGTACGGGTTGAAAAGTCTTAGGCCTCGATCTAACGGAAAATGCTAACTCTAGGTACGGGTTGCCAAGCCTATTGCCTTGACGCAGCGGGACGTGTTAGTGGACGAACTGGTCGAGGTCGTGGAGTAAATTTTGTGACTCTGGCCGGATCGTCCCTAACCCGTCACGTAGCGCTTCCGGACCATGGTGTTGGGTTGGACGGTCAGTCATGTTCTTGTTTGATTGTTGGCTGGCCGGTTGGCCTTTCATCTCCAACCCTTGGTGTGGGTCGTCCGTCGGTCATGTTCTTGTTTGATTGTTGGCCGGTGGGTTGACCTATGCCTAGGACGGTTCGGGGGTGTTACAGGTGGCTCCTAAAAAGAAGGGACGGATAGTCGGTATAGGCTCTATTAACGAAGTTGCAAGGGCAACTTCGTCATACACTTCGAGACGGGATGAAGAGACTGCTCAGATGAAGGCTCAAATGGATAGCCAGAAGGCTCAAATGGATAGCCAGCAGGTTCGTTTAGACTCTCTTGAGGATTTACTAGACGTGATGGCCGTGGGAAACCCGGTTATGCAGAGAATGTTGAGTGAGATACGAGCCGCTCTTGGAATGCCACCACGAGATCCCTAAGAGTCCGATCCAACCCGTCAACAGCCGAGCAACCCCACCAACTACTTCGACAATATGTAGTTTTTTTTCTGTTTGTATTATGAATTTAAATATTATTGTATGACTTTTTAAAAATATGTTTTCCAATTTCATATTTTGTTTTAAAATTTAAATTATTTTAAATTCTGAATATTAAATATAAATTAAAATCTATTATATATTAATTAATAATAATATAATAAGAAACGATGTAAACTCCTCGTAAACATTACATGGAGTTTACATCGAATGTTTACGAGTGATTAACATCGAAATATTTACGAGGATTTTACATCGAAATGTTTACGAGTGATTTACAACGAAAGTATTTACGTGTGCTTTACATTGAAACAATTACGTGGGCTTTACGACGAAGTCTTACGTGGCGTTTACGACGAATCCTTTCCCTGCGCTTTACGAGGAATATATTTCGTCGTAAATGTAACGAGTCGTTTACGACGAAACCTCCGTTACGACGGACGTTTAACAACGAAACGTCTTTCGACGTTAATTCGTCGTAACACCCTGTTTACGACGAATTTACAACGAATATTGTCCTAGTAAAAAATATGTTTTCTTGTAGTGTGACTAAAAATAGTTCTTAATGAAAATAGGTAAAGAATATTGTTATCTTTTTTTTTTTTGAGAAAACAATATTATTGTATCTATGATTTATAATTAACCGATTAATGTACAGATATTATAATAATAGTCAAAAGGCTACAAAAAAAAATAAATGAAATCTAGGGAACACTGCCATACCACTACGCGAAATCCATAGACCCTCACTCGAACCTTTAACATTGCAATGAAAAAAAAGAAGATGGACATACCAAGATTTTCAAATTAGAGATGTCTATGTGTTGTGACTTTCTCACAGGTTCATTTACAACGGAGGCTGTGGTAGAGTCGAGAGACACAAGGGATGGTGTTCAACATGAGAATGAAATTACCCCTAAGCGTTCAGGACATGTGATATGTTTTACCTAGCTAATACCCAGGAATATATATGTACGATCAACATAAGAACACATTACATTTATGAGGGGAATCAACTGTGGAACTCAAATACATTGGAAAATATCACAATGTTTTACTAGAGTGAAAAAAGGAAGAAAAAAAAACAAATATGTCTAGACAAGAATAAAATGTGATGATTTTGGGAGTTGGTGAAATTGATGGTCAACGGGAAATTGTGGTAAGAGAACAAATCGGCAAAAAACAATGATCAGGGGGCACAACAAAATTGAAGAACTATAACAATTGGTTTAGAAAGTTGAGTTATCAAAAGAACCACTCAGACTCTTAACAAAGATAAAAAAAATATTAATGTTTAGGCTAAACAAAACAATAAAGCCCAGAAAAACATGTTATATTATTTTCGACATACAAATATTATTCTCGACATGAAGCACGGGGCCAAGACCCCTAGTAATATATAATCAGAGGAGATAAGAACTGTTGAGAAAAAAAAATATTCATTTTGAGCTTTGACATAATCAAACCCTTAGATAATCGTATAAGGTAAAAGTTATGTAAAACAGAAAAAGGTTTCGTTATATAAGAGTAACAAAGGCCTTAACTTCGACTAATATTACCAAAAAGCTAAACCATGGATCCTGCTGCTACGGTCGATGAAAATCAGACTAATATTACCAAAAAGCGACGTCCATGGTGGTGAGTCCCATAAACGATTCTTACCAGTTGTCCCATAAGAAGTGATCACTATATTTATATAACAGTCGATTGTATTAACAAGTTAGGCTTCTCTCTTTTTGTATATACAAATAGTTAATACGTTCTTCTGGTGGGTTGATGCAGGCTAAACAAATTCGTGATTTATGACATTGTCATGAGCGCACTCTTGATAGCCTTAAACGTTGCAATATTTTTGTATATAAAACACTCGAAAATTCGCATAGCTGTTCCACACAAATGGCACATGATCGAGGTGTTTTTCGGTTTCTACTGCGCAGCATTTATTTATGGTGTAGCTTTTTATGGGTCTACATCTTCCTACAGAGCTTACCCGAATGTTTCGAAGGCGGCATCATGGGTCTTAGTCATGTCATGGCCATTGTTTCACTCATCATCTTCATCTATTCCATCTCTCCCCTTTATTCTCTCTTTTTAGGTATACCTTCTGCATTATGGTTTGTTTTCTATTTGTTCTACTCTTTATCTTTGCTTTAGTTTTCTTGAACAATGATTCTTATATATTATGATGACTCTCATCTTTTTAGATTTATACAAGTTTGTGTTAATAAAATCCTTTGGAAGGAGTCAGAGCAAACTAATCGAATAGCGAATTGCATAGAGTAAGTAAGATACATTCAATCAAAACCGGATTAAACCGAGTTAAACCGGATTAAACCGAGTTAAACCTGAAGGACTATTAGTCTTTATACTCCTCCTCCTCGTTGTCCAAAATGAATGAAGGATCTTCCTTCCACACAACATCATCATTTCTTCAGAATGAAGCAGCATAGTATCTGTCTCTCTTCTCAGAGATGTGACTTCTTTATCAGCAATCCCACAAGGCACAATGTGCTCAAAGTACTTCAGATCAGGATCTATGTTGAAGGCCAAACCATGACTAGTGATTCCAGAGGATATACGAACCCCAATCGCACCAATCTTTCTATCCCCGACCCAAACCCCTGTTTCACCTTTGTGTCCTGCCCGAGCTTTCACGCGGTAAACTGAAGCAAATTCAATCATCGACCTCTCCAACGTCTCTACATAGTTCCTAGCACCAATACCAATGCTGCGTAAGGAAATGATGGGGTATAAGATTGCATGATGAGGACCATGGAAAGTGATATCTCCTCCTCTTTGAGTATAATGAAGCTCAGCTCCAAGGCCCTTGAGTTCAGCTTCAGGGATCAGTAGGTTGTGATCGGTTCTACGTTTTCCGAGGGTGTAAGTTGGTGGATGCTGAAGAGAGAGGAGGGTATCGGGGATTCGATTAGCTTTTCTGTCGGAGACTAACTTGTCTTCAAGTTTAAGTGATTTCAAGTAGTTGACAGTGCCTAGCTTCCAAACCTCCAGGGTTCTAGGGGATCTCATTTTCTGCAAATCATCCATGATCATGTGAAGATGATTACTAGAGCCAAACACATAGCAATGGGACCAAAACAGCACACCTTTTACAACAAGCAACTAAGCTAGAGTTGAGAATACAAAACCCTAAAGACAGCACATCAACATGAATAGTATTTTGGTACTAAAAAGGGTCTATGAGGCATTTTATCGAACCTGTAAGGCTGTAACGCGCATAAGCAAACGACCTTATCAGATAAAAAAAACTATCGAATGATCAAGTGGAATGCATCTTACAAGAGTGAAGTAAACGATAAAGTCATAGACTTTGAAGGAGTAGATGACCGATACCAATTCGTTTCTTGTCCTCCACGGCAGAGACAATTGTTCGTCCAGATTATAATTTTTTTAAGTGTTTGTAATAAAGCTTCAAAATTGAACGACTTCGCACAAATTAATCCTCTGTTTTAATTTCAATACAAATAATCCAAGCCATTTACAATCTTATATATTAAAATAGAAGTCACAACCTTGACTCATGCGTGATTTAAAAAAAAAAATGGACATAATGGACCTATTACTAGAAAGTTATGTTACATTTAATTTTTAATCTTATATATTAAAATAGAAGTAACAACCTTGACTCATGTATGATTTTTAAAAAAATAGACCTAATAGACCTATTACTAGAAAGTCATGTTACATTTAATTTATAATCTTATCATTATTATAGATCTAAATAACTCACTTTCTAGATTATAGGAACTAAATAATTTGTCTATAATGTTATCAATATTTTCCAAGCAAAAAAATTATCTGGAAACAACCAATTCAATAAAAAAATATACGATAAAATTATTATGTTTTAAAAGGTGATAGACACACCTCATATATTTTATACTAATATATACCAATGTAGAATTGAAAACAAAATGTTTATATGAAAATAAATATCTGCTCGGTTGCGCGGATTGTTTCTTAATATGCATCTGGACATTGACTGTTGTCATGTTTTCTATGATTCAAATTCATAGTAGTCCCTCCGGATACGAATATAAGATATTCTATATTTTTATCTTGTATACAAATGTACGATGTTTTGAAATATAATTAATGTATTTATTTTTAAAATTTAAACATAAATTAAAAAGTAAAATTATAAGTGGTGAAACTTTATTGATATAATCAAAAAGTAATAATTAAAATAATGTATTTATTATTTTTTAATATGTGTGTAAAATCTTAAACATTTTATATTTAAATCCACAGGGAGTATATTTTAGTGTGGAAACATTAATAAACTTTTAATCACTACTAAAGAGACTACCACATCGATATTCACGTATTTGTTTTGAGTTCTTGTTACGAAGCAAACGCTTTGTTCTGTGCATGTCTTCTTTGGACGACAAGTTTCACAAAAAACGTTACGAAACGGACCTAACCTCACGTTGACTGGTTCGCTTGTTCATATTGGTCAATTGGTAATATATATACTATTTTAAGAAAACATTTGTTTAATTACTACAAAAAGCACTATATATATATGGAAAGAATATGTTAAGCCATCCTACAAATTCAACTCCAATATAGCAAATCTTATTGAGAAATCCTGCATCAATGAAAAATTCACCAAAACTTTGTGTTGCTTTTCTGATCATGGTTCTTTTGTTTGGTCTGAGTCATGAGTTACCACCGTTATGGCCCCGAACCGACCTCACGATGACAAATAATCTTGGAGGTCCAGTTCTTACGGTTCATTGCAAATCCAAAGATGACGATTTGGGGGTTCACATGGTGGCTGCCAAAACAGATTACCACTTTTCGTTTCAGCCAAATATATGGAAAACAACACTGTTCTTCTGCAGCTTCCAATGGAACGATCAGGTCAAGCAGTTTGATATATTTGATGCTCCGAGAGATCAAGATGACGGTTATAAATTTTACTGGACTATCAAACCTGATAGCCCATGCAAGCTTGGTAAAAAAATTAAATGTTTCCCATGGAAATGATTTGATAATATATGATTGTGATGATAAATATATAATGTTTTTTACCAACAAAATAAAAAATGTATAAAGATGATCAAATGAAACATCTAATAAAAGTCTTTTTATGATGATCATCTTCTCAAAGACTTCATTAATCTAGTTTCCTTCGTTTCATTGTGTTTCTTTTTCCTTGTATTAGTTTAAAATGGTGTGTTGTGAAGTTAATAATCTGAGATATTTTATGATATTTGAATTTACTATTTTATTTACTTTGCATTTCAATATTTAAAAGAAAAAAATATTATAGATGAAAAAAGTCTTTTTACGTATAATAATATATAATCAGAGAAGATAAGAACTGTTGGGAAAAAGAATATTCATTTTGAGATTTGACATAAGCAAACCCTTAGATAATTGTATAAGGTAAAACAGAAAAAAAGTTTCAATATATAAGAGTACTAAGAGCATCATTAGTGGTTGATTTCTCAAAACTAAGTCTCTCATATTATTATATTAATAACTTGATTTATTAATTAATTTTAAAATGTAAAATAAAGTTAGGTAAATTAGAAGAAGACACGTTAGTACTATAGTTTCTTAAGAATTATGTTGAGTCCCTCCCTGCACATACGATTCTTACCTTTTGATGTTTCTCTCTGCTACTGTGTAGTTGTTTATTAATTTTTGTAGCAAGAGACTCTTCCAAAAGAACACCAATGCAGGTGCTCTAAGAGCATCAACAGCGGTAAAGTCTCTCCATCATGGTTCATTATGCTTTTATATTAATATTTTGACATAATTTATTTATTTAATTTAATCTTAATAATTAAAAACCAGTTGCACAAGTAAAAAAGTAACGCATGTAGAATTAGCTTGTACAACGTTTCTCCAAGATGAGCCGTACCTCGTCTTTTCCCTTTTATCTTTGCTACTTTACAGTATTTTATTATTTGTTTTTGTGAGGTACGATGCAAGAGATGCATCGACGCGGATGCCCTAAGAGCATCATTGTTTTGGTGAGGTACGATGCATGTGATCATTTGTGTCTTGTTCTTACAGGAGCATTGGAAGTGGAAGGTTCACGGAGGAAGCAGTATGAAGTCAAATATCGTGTAGTGTCACGGATCATTGGACGTGTAGTGTCACGGGGTTGTGTAGTGTAGTGTCACGTAAGCTTATGTTATTGTCGTGTAGTGTCACGACATTGTTGTTGTGTAGTGTGTTTCGACCAAACTTTTTTATTCTCATATGCATAAACTTGTACCAAACTCAATATTATCATGTCTATATATTGCAATTGGTATTATCATGTCACTTGCACCTCTTTCTCTTCTCTCACAATTTTATCATAAGTTATAAAACTCTTGGCCAAGCAAACTCTCAAATCTTTTTTTTCCTTTATCTCTAAATTTTACATCACCATTTTTTAGAACTCTTACATCATCATATATGGCTTCTTCTTCTCATATCAATGTAGATGAATCTCTTGATGATGCATTTGATGAGCTCTTTGATCAACATTTTGAACAAGCTTTTGAGGAGTTTACAATTCATGGTGATCAAGAAGAAAGAAGAAAAAAAATAAAAAAACGAGCTTATATCGAAAGAAATCGTGAAGAAGGACATAATCGTTTATGGAATGATTATTTCAGTAAAACTCCCACGTATCCTAAAAATTTCTTCCGCCGACGTTTTAGAATGAACATGAAGCCATTGTTCATGCACATTGTTGATCGACTCTCCAACGAAGTTCAATACTTTCGCCAAAAAAAAGATGGTCTCAGAAGGATTAGTCTCTCTCCCATTCAGAAGTGTACTGCAGTCATTCGTATCATGGCATATGGTTATGCGGCTGATATGGTCAAGGAATACCTCCGGCTCAGTGAATCAACAACTCGGTTATGTCTGGAACATTTTGTGGAAGGAATAATAAATTTGTTCGGTGATGAGTACCTAAGAAGAACAACACCGGCTGATCTTCAACGTCTACTTGCTGTTTGAAAGTATCGTGGATTTCCCGGGATGATAGGAAGCATCGATTGTATGCATTGGGAGTAGAAGAATTGTCTCACCGCTTGGAAAGGGCAATATGCTCGTGGTTCGAGTAAACCAACAATCGTTTTAGAAGCGGTTGCTTCATACGATCTCTGGATATGGCATGCGTTCTTTGGACCTACAGGTACATTAAATGATATCAATGTCCTTGATCGATCACCTGTTTTTGATGACATAATTCAAGGTCGAGCACCAAAAGTCACATTCTGTGTCAATGGAAGACAATATAAAATGGCTTACTATCTCACTGATGGTATTTATCCAAATTGAGCAACTTTTATCCAATCTATTCATTTACCACAACACCCGAAAGCAGTTTTATTTGCTCAAAAACAGGAAGCTGCCCGAAAAGATGTCGAGCGTGCTTTTGGAGTCTTGCAAGCTTGCTTTGCCATTGTTAAAAATCCAGCGCTCTTCTGGGATAAATAAAAAATCGGGAATATTATCAGAGCATGTATCATACTCCCTAATATGATAGTAGAAGACGAACGAGATGGATACACTCAATATAATCTTGCAGAGTTCATCCAAGGAGAAGAAAACGAAAGTTCACATGTCGATTATGATTTTGATAGAGATCGCCCTACAAATATCGCAAATATGATGGGTGTTCGAACAGACATTCGTGATAACCCAACGCATCACCAACTGAAACATGATTTGGTTGAAAATATCTGGCGTAAGTTTGGGGACGGTGAAGACAACAACTAAGCTCGGATGCTTCTTTCAAATAATTATCGTTTATTTTACTTATCTTTGGTTTCATGTTTTTATTTAAAAATCTATGTTTAAAAAGTTATCTTTCATTATGTTTTATGTAATAAAAAATTTTAATTTTTTTTAAAAAATGTTAAATAAATTTAAGCAACCTAAAAATTTTATAGACTTGCAATGGAGGTGCAAAAATTATAAGTTGCTTACCAAATCCCCTAACCAACTTTTACTTCTTAAATATTACTAAAAAATAATTAAGCAACCCATAATGGGTACCTAGGATAAGGGTGCTCTAAGGCCTTAACTTCGACTAATATTACCAAAAAGCGAAACCATGGATCCTGCTGCTGCGGTCGATGAAAATCAGACTAATATTACAAAAAAGCGACGTCCATGGTGGTGAGTCCCATAAACGATTCTTACCAGTTGTCCCATAAGAAGTGATCACTACATTTATATAACAGTCAATTGTATTAGAGCATGATTAATGGAAGTTTTTAGGATGAAGTTCTTAGCTGAATATAAAAAAATCGTCTCTTAACTTTTAACTAAAAAAACTAAGAACAGGTTCTTATGATTAATAGGGTTCTTAAGGTGGGTTGATGCAGGCTAAACAAATTCGTGATTTATGACACTGTCATGAGCGCACTCTTGATAGCCTTAAACGTTGCAATATTATTGTATATAATACACTCGAAGATTCACATAGCTGTTCCATACAAATCGCACATGATCGAGGTGTTATTCGGTTTCTACTGCGCAACATTTATTTGTGGTGTAGCTTTATGGGTCTACATCTTCCTACAGAACATACCCGAGGGTTTCGAAGGCGGCATCATGGGTGCTAGTCATGTCATGGCCATTGTTTTAATCATCGTATTCATCTATTCCATCTCTCCCATTTATTCTCTCGTTTTAGGTATACCTTCTGCATTATGGTTTGTTTCCTATTTGCTCTACTCTTTATCTATTTTTCAGTTTTATTGACCAACAATGTTTCTTATATAAGAGGAAACAAAATTCAACTCCTTGCGAAATCTTTTAGCTTTATTTGTATATACATATGAGGAAACAAAATCTATTGAAAGGAGGCACAGCAAACTATTCGAATAGCGAATTGCATAGAGTAAAAGTAAGATCCATTCATTCAAAACTGGATTAAACCGGGATAAACCTGAAGAAGAACTATATATTAGTCGTTATACTCCTTCTCCTGGTTGTCCAAAATGAATGAAGGATCTTCCTTCCACACAAGTTCATCATATGAGAACGCTTTGGCCAAACAAGAAACCAATTCTCTTTGTCCTGATTCCGTTCGCAGAAGAACTGCAAAGTCCATCTGCTTTCTTCTCACTCACAGCCCCGAATCCTTAACAGCTCGAGTCTACAAAAACATTTCCACAGAATGCAGACCTGAATCCGCAACAGAGCATATCTATCATCACGAGAAGCGAGCAGCTATACAGGCGCTTCTCTCGAGTTACTTTCGAAAGAAGGCATGCAGGTCAAAGCAACAATGCAGAAGCTTCTAGAAGGAAGAAAGCAGCAGAGATCAGTGGAAGCAGAGAAACAATGGAACAAGAGAAGGAAACTTCCAGAAGGAATATGCAGAGGAGTGGAGTTATTGCAAAAAGGAATGAAGAGGATCAAGGAAGGTTTAAGCGAGATGAGTTCAAATGAGAGTCAAGACTTTCATAAGAGTTTACTGAATCAGTTTTCTTGTCTTAAAGATTTGGTGTCTTATTTGGTAAGCCTCGCTGCCTGGGGAGTAAGATAGATATTTTTGTTACTCCTGAATGTTATGTTTGATAGTGCATGCAGAAAAAATTAACTTAAAAAATTAAATATTCTGAATTATGTAAATAAATTTTGTGTACAATTCAAGTATAACTTTATTTTATTTTAAAATATTTTGAAACGATCATTTATATAATTATGATCAATACTTTAGTGTTTATAATAAGTCTTGCATATTTGTTTGTATTCTATTGTTGCTAAATTGTATATTAAGCTAGAGGTCGGTATGTGCTTTGCTTGGAATGTTTACTTTTTAAAAAAAAATATTGGTGTCTTAGAATTATTTTTATATTTTGCAATTATTTTTATAATTTTTACAATTTTTTTTATTCTTAAAAAATTATATTGTAAATAATTGTTTTTTCAAATTTTCTACAATCAAGTTCTAATTTATTTTCTAGAATTATAATTTTGTTAGAGATATCTTAATGGTCCACACCATAAGAATGTTTGTTGATTTATTTTCAAGAGCAGATATTGTTTTGATATATTTTAAATTTATTTTAATGCATGGGTACCCGTTTAAATTATGTTTATTTTATTGAAATCCAAATATATTTTAAGATCTTCGAATTCCAAAATAAAAGTAATACACATGTATGTTATATTAGTGTATAACTAAATACATAAAATTATCATGAAATTTGGTTAGTTTGAGTATTTGAGTGGAAAATCATTAAATACTTTAGTGTTTTGAGTTTTTTATTATTATTTCAAATACTTACTTTTGACTATTTTTAGATACTTTCAGGTACTTTAGACAACTCCAGGTATTTTTGATTATTTTTGATATTTTGGATATTATACCTTGAATTAATTATTATATTTACATATATAATTATGATTCAAAAAACTTTGAGCACATATATATATATATATATGAGGGTCGCTGGCGGCTCAGATGAAAAGAAGTGATCAGTAGGGTAAATCATATGGGTGTTCAATCCGGTAAAACGAAACCAATAAAAACTGAACTGAACCAAAATAGAGAAAGTGGTTTAGATTTGGTAGTATTGAATAAACTGAATTGATGTTATTTTTAAGAAACCCCAGTATACCGATCCAACCGAATAAACCGAAGAAACCGATTAACTAACATATAATTGTATACCTATATATAAATTTTATATTAAAATTAAAAATACACATAATTTATTTTATTAATATGGTATTCGTGCTTAAAACATTGATTTTAATTTTATTTTTTAATTAAAAAGGTTGTTTTATTTTTCTCATTTTCATCAAATTAAATAGAACATGATTTTTTATTTTATTGGTAAATACTTGTGCTAAAATATATTTATATAATAATATTATGATATTAATATTTTCTTAATTTTATTGTAATAGTTAAATAAAACATAAAATATTAAATTTAAAGTTAGAGTAAGGAATATATTTATGTATTAATAAATCTGTTTTCTAATCATATAAACTAATTTATCATCGAAGATAAATATAGTTATATGTTTTTGGTATAAAATCGAATAAACCAAAAACTGATGGTATATAAAACGAACCAAACAAATTAGATATGTTTCCAATATAGTAGCTAGTTTTTATAAGCCGAAATACGAAAAACTAAACCGAAACCAGATCGAAATCCGGAAAGAGAACATGCCTAGTAACTCCCGAAATATCTTGGAAGTTTTCTTAAGAATCCTGGCCGCCAGAACGGCTGCTCCATTCGAGATCTTCCACTCGGGTTCTCTACTCGACTCCTTTTCTGCATGCACCCCTTTAAGTGCTTCACGACTTACTCCAAACCTGAAATGACTCAAAGAGAACAAAAAAAATTCGATAAAGACTTGAAAATGATTTAGTTCATATACAAAATGTGTCAAAAACACAATATATTAAAAACTTATAATAGAGGTAATGTAGCTCAGAAAACATGTCAAAACTCTGATGACAACTTCCATAAAGAAATGCGTACTATAGTGGGACAAAATATACGACTTCGAGCTCAAACAAAAGAATTGATAATATGTTTGTAAGCGTTTCTTGACTGGGAATTCGGCAACTTTGGAAGCCTGAAATATTTATGGCCCCTATGTATGGACGAAGCATTACTTGTACAATGGCATTAATGGCGACACAATGACGGTGGTTAGCCAACTTTATGCATATTCCAGTTCTTGTCTATGCCAATATAAGGAAGCTTCATACGTAATATGATTTAGAAATTAGAGTAATATGTTGGGTGTGGGTCTATGGTGTTTTTCTGTTTAATGTTCTGTTATGAAAATTATTGCTTCCATAAGGAGGCTAGTTGGTTGTGGTTTGGCTTGGTGATTTAAGGGAAGATGTTAGGAGGAATTTTTTTTTAAGTATGGAGGTTGGTAACTCCCCCTACTGAGATGAGCTATAAAGTTCTTATTGAAGCATGAACCTTAAGTAGACACTGTATGCAAGAGTAGAATATCCATGACTGCAGGATTTGCAAAATCAGTGAAATCATAGGCTGCTAACTCTAAACCAGATGCATCCATTTATTTAAGTTATATATATATGCCCAAATACTCTTGTCGTATTTAACATAAAAACAACAACCAACCACAGAGTGACTGGTGAATCAATGCACTAAAGTTAGATATGAAATCTTGGGGACACAGCTGCACGAAGACACACTCCCAGCTATTCCAGTCACTGGATTGTTGGTAGTATGTTTGTTTTGCAGGAAGTAGCCTTGATGTTGCTATCAAGTAAACTGCTCGCATATCCTAGCTGTCACCTGTAATATACGCAGAGAAATTTAAATTTCATAACTGAGAGAAACTGGTAAACTGGTAGAGCTGGAACCCACCTGTCCCAAGGTCTTTGAAAATGTATCTGTAAACAATATTAGTTACACCATTTGGACTGCTTGTTGCAACCATTTTGTCAAGTATTTTGAGACCACCAGGTGTTGTTACTCTTGAAAGTTGTACCTACGACGAAGACAACACCATTGATTTCAGCTGAAATGGACAAATCCACACGGTAACTGCAATACCACACCTTGACACATGCCAGATGAAGAGTTAAGGGTAGAGGGTGAAGTTAGCTAGAAAGTAAGTTCAAAGTCTGTTAAGCTAAATGTTAGTTACCTGAAGACACCAACAGCATTTGATTCATCACATCTAATGCCGGTGAATGAAGATACACCTCGCTGGAGCTTCTTGGAGCACTTCGATCAAGAGATGTAACACCAGCCATTATCAGAATGAATTCCCATTACGTTGCCGGTACAGGGAACGTCGACTGACTGGAATACATGAAAAAACAGTGGAAAATCATTTAGCACCAAAAATGGTTAGTGGTAAGTTAATTAATAGAGTTGCATAACACCTGAGGTTGTATTTTTATGACATATTTATCAGTTCCGCTACAGTGAGAGATTCAATTTTCTGCGTACGAAGATACTTTGTTAATGTTGTTGGCGCAGCTGTGCCATCTCTGACCTATCTAATGCGTTTATGAGAGTTTTGAAAAACCAGTAAAGACCACCGGAATCAATTATACACTCGAGGGTAATCAAATAACTGGGAGTAGCTTACTTACCTCTCATAGTAACACTGTCCTGCAGCTGCTTCTGAATCAAAGTAGATGCAAGTTCATGACATGGCGTTGATAAATAACCAGGCTGAAAAGGGATATAACCTTAGATTCAGACAAAGTTGAGGTCAGTTTAATACGCATTGTCACAAACAAAACACTCAAATGAATACATAAGCAGGAGCTCAAGTTTTAACATTAAAACTCACCTCACCTTTGGCGAAAATGCATAAGAACATAGGCAAAAACAGGAATGAATAAAACGATAGCTTTACTTGGAGGAGCAGTAACCTCTGTTCCAAACAACTAATTATTGTAGGAAGTAGATTAATTGATACTGAAGCAATGAAGTAATGGCTCAAAAGGGATTTGATGAACTTACAATTTAACATCAATGACGTGAATGAGCAATATGGCTCTCACAGCAACACTGGAACCAGCAAAGAAAAAGAAACCAAAGCCATGAGCACAGCCAGTGGCTCGATCCTTCATGATCACCACTTGTAAAACCTCACCGAAACTCTGAAATACTCTTGATATTCAGTGGTCTTCCAGGATAGCCGACCGATGAACATCTTACATGATTCCATTTTCATCCTGCAAAAGCAATTGTTTGCAAGTATATATACATCTAATTAACATCTCGCTCAGACTGAAAACATCATCTATATTAAAGAAAAAAACAGGAAAACGAGATTCTAGATAAAACGTCAGAGAGTCAAGGTCGCAGACGATCAGCAAATCGTCGATGGAGAAATTAGGTTAGAGGGCAAGTCGCATCGTCTTTGGTCGGATAGAGCAGTCAAACGTAGAGCCCAACATGTGAATAACAAAGAAAGCCCATCATGTCACGCGTTTAAATGAAACGCTGAGTTTCATCAGTACGTGACATGTTTCGCGATGAGAGGCATCGACTTATCTAGTTGGCGGCTGACGTAGAGGCATGAAGAGTGAGAGAACTCTATTTTATAATAATAGATAGATAGATAATTAGAAATGATAAAAATAGGAAAGTGAGTGGGAAAAAAAACAAAGTGAAAAAAAGTAATTTGGAAAAAGAAACGAATCTGTTAAAACATGAGGAAAATTGTCCTATGAAAATCTACGAAAAGACAAAATGATTATTCTGCATCGTTTTACCTTGTTCGGCTTTATCCGCTCAAAAGACGCTATATATCCGCTCCATGTGCATACACACGACAAAAAAAGCGACAGATGATTACATAATCTAAAACATTACTCGTAAATAAAATAATGGAAAAACCGGATGGAGAGTCTATGGAGTACAAACGCATGAAACACGTATGCAATTATATCAACAAATCACATACACATATTCAAATGAATCAATCCAACATGTTGACATATAGCACCAAATCCCCACCAAACTATGACCCCGTGCCAGATCCCCATGAATTGAAAATTGTAAACTTATTTCTCCACGAATCAATAGTTCAAAATTTAATTACCCATAGATGATGGTTTTAAGTCGGATTACAAGGTTTAATCGGTTTACTCTTAACGAAACAAATTAAAATCAACTTAACCAACCAAAAACCAAATTTATATATATATATATATTATTTATTTTCTTCAACAACGATAAAATCAATCCATCTGAAACTGAAACTATGGTCAACATTTGATTCATCGACATCTCAATCAGATTCAACCCAAATTGTCTTTTCCACCGAAAAGCATTAAATTTCTCTTTTGCATAAGCATATATGCCAGAAACCGTAAGTCTTTGGCACATTATCCCGTCGGATCTATAATGGTGAGAGGCAAAATGTGATGATGATTCAAGGCAACATAGCTTCCATTGGAGGAACTGGTTCCACAGTTTTTGTCTACGCCGGAGGTGGAGAGAATGTGGCATCGCCGACAAGATGGAAATGAAACAGAAATGAATAGTCATAAGGAAGAGTGATGATGAGAGAAGATCAGTTTTCACCATCGCAGTCGTTGAGAAGGAGAAGAAAGAAACATGTGAAGATGATTACCTTCAAAAAATAGTATATATATATATATATATATATATAAGATTTTTTATTGGTTAAGTTTGATTTTAATTTATTTGGTTAAGAGTAAACCGATTAAACCATGTAACCGATTTAATACCATTATCCATGGGTAATTAAATTTCGAACTATTGATTCGTGGAGAAATAAGTTTACAACTTTCAATTCATGGGAATCTAGTACATGGTCATAGTTTGGTGGAGATCTGGTGTTATATGATAGTTATCGTAGGGAAATAGATTGTCGACCACATGTGTCTGATATTGAAAGTTAGGGGTATATAGTGAAACCGTAAGCAAAAAAACTAATAGATACTTTACCCATGCCGACGATGTAACCAGCTAAAAACATTTTTACTATTTTACTCAAATATTGACTAACCAATCACATTTAAGCGAGCTGTAAGGCACTGTGTATTTCAAACAACCAATTTTTTCATACGTAATAGCAAGGTGACAATTATGTTTGTATGCAAAATTTTATGAAGACTACATAACTGGTAATTAATTGCATTTCCTATTATTCAAATTCATACTTTATCTTTTGGTGTGAAAAAATTTAGCCAACTTTTAATCCCTTCTATACTAATCGGAAAATATTGACAATAGACTAACTTTTGTTTTGTAAGTAATTACAAACGAACCACTGATCACTAGGTATTGAGATGCAGGGAAAAATTGTCCACAAAGCACAATTCACTAAAAATTGCACTAGCCATGCACTCGAAAAAAAAAAAGAGGAACAAAAGATGAAGATCGGAGGAAGAAACACAATGCACTAACCATGAGTTTGTGAACGGTGATTCAATTAAAGATAAAAAAAAAAAAGAGAATTATTGGTCTCACTGGACCATTTATATCTTCATGCATTGGATCATGATTTATGGATCTCTTGGTTTGAGAAAGAAAAATAAGTGGATCCAACCATTTCTTTTGACTGTTTTTAAATTCGATAAATGTTGGTTGAGCATATTGTTGAAACGGATATGTCCATTAACGAAATGGACTTAAACGGGCCAGCCCGTATAAACCCATTTATTTCTACATGATAATAAATGGGTCACGGATTAGCCCATTTATACTAAGCATGTTTAAGTCAGCGGGCTTCAAATCCATTTTAACATCTCTATGGTGCTTGATGGGCATCATCTTTGCTCAGGCTGCCATCGCCTTCGATGTGGCGTGTTTCTTCATCACAGTGGTTGTCTTCTGTGTCCTGACTCATTACCAGCAGAAGGAGTCAGAGAAAGATGATAAAAGACAAGGAGACTAAGGACTTAATCGCTGCTCTATCTAGCAACCCCTCTGAAGCCGCAGTCATCTCACTCACCACCATGGCACTCTACGCAACGCTTAACAATCCGGGAGAAGCAATGACCAAGGTTTTGATAGGTGCAGCCATTAAGGCGATCAAGGTTCCTTAGGGTCTGGGTCCTTGAAGGCTACCTAATTAGCTCATCTCCTCATGTTTAGTTGGCTTATTTTGGTACTCTTTTTTTTTTTTAATTACTTGTATTAGAGCATGATTAATGTGGGGGAGACGGTTTTTTATATTTCGCTAAGAACCTCATCCTAAGAACTTCACATTAATCATGCTTTTAGTTTCCACTTAGTTAATCCTGCTAGTTTGCTTTGGTTTGTTTCCCTTGTATTAGCTGAAATAATGTTATGTTGGTTGAATTTAATAAAAATGTTTTGTTTGTTAAGGTTTTTTAATATTTGTTGAGTATTGGAACAAGCGCAGTTCATTTAACGAAAACAAACAACTAAAATGCGCTTTCTTCTGAATCCCCTAGGGCACGGTTGAATCGGATCTCAGCCATGGGTCAGCCCGTTTAAGACCGCGGGCTTCAAGCCCATTTTAACATATCTACTTCTGAATCCCTAGAACACTCGGTTAGCAAAATCGAATCGGATCTCAGTGATCAGAGAGAGAGAGAGTCACTTCGATCGAGCAAAGATGACGGAGGCGATGATAAGGAAGAAGCCAGGGATGGCGAGCGTGAAGGATATGCCGCTGCTTCAAGATGGTCCGCCACCGGGTGGATTCGCGCCGGTCCGGTATGCTCGGCGGATATCCAATACGGGTCCTAGCGCCATGGCTATTTTCCTTACAGTTTCTGGTGCATTTGCTTGGGGGATGTACCAGGTCGGCCAGGGAAACAAAATTCGCAGGTAACAAAGGAGATTTGTGTAGCTGCTAGCGAACATTTCGTTTTGTTAGATCTCCCCTTGGGAGGATAAGCTTTGCTAAGTGATTGAATGTTCTATTTCATATCTTGTCTCGGTTAGTGTTCCATTGTCTTCATATAAGCATATAACGTTTGTAGAGTTTGTTAGTCCCTTTTGCTATATATGCTTCTGTCATTTGGCTTTTATCACAACAAGAAAAAACACGTTTATTTCGTTCTCAATTTGTTGAAAGTTTTAAACTTCTTTGTGAGTTTAAATTCAGAACTAGATTTCATATTGTTGTTTCCCATGGATCAGAAACACTCAATTTCCTCGTGATGCTAATAAGTATTGAGTATATTCGTTATCAATAAGTTGTAAGGGTTGAGGTTCTTAGTAAGTTTGATTTTGATGTGTAGGGCGTTGAAGGAAGAGAAATATGCTGCTCGTAGAGCTATACTTCCCATTCTTCAAGCTGAAGAAGATGAAAGGTTACCATTTTCTTTAGTTACAACTCATTGTTTCTGCAACCTTCAGACAGTTAAGTGACGATATTTGTGTTAAATAGGTTTGTGTCCGAGTGGAAAAAGTATCTGGACTACGAGGCATATGTAATGAAGGATGTTCCGGGATGGAAAGTTGGCGAGAACGTTTACAATTCTGGTCGTTGGATGCCACCCGCCACTGGGGAACTCCGTCCTGATGTCTGGTGATCTCTTCTCAGTTTCTCACAAATGCATACCTCAATGAGGGTTAATAATATGTTTTTGTTTTATCTTTAACATTGGGTAATAAGAGGAAGAATGATTCAACAGACAGTTGCTCTTGTACTGGTTTTACTGGAACGTTAATCTGTGTGTGTGTGTGTGTGTGTGATTGTTTCAATGGTAAAATGTGACGCAGTTTTTTTTTTAATCAACAATCATTCAAGTTTGATTTAGTTTCTTTGGTTTATTAAATTGGGTTCTCAGTTTGGTTATTATTTACCTGTTCTTTTTGAATATTTTAAAAGGCTATAGTGAAGTACAACCAAATCAGCGATCAATCACTAATCACTAAGGAATATTGGAACTAAACTTTTTCTAATAAGAATTTATGTTTCTAGTTTGGTTAACCTTCTTCAAGAGGAATCTCAGGTTCAAAGGCAAAAATATCTACTCTCACTGGGTAAACATAATTACTCTTACAATCTGGGCCAAGTGGTTTAAGCCCAAAATTTTCCAAGGCCCAGTTGGCTGTCTTCAGTGTCAATAAATTTATTTATTAAACAAAATTTGTTTTAGTTCAAAATTCCCGCCTGAGTTTCTTGACGTACAAGCAATCAAGCTGAAAAGCGGAAGCTGATCAGCTACAGACGCTCAAATTAAAACGCCCTTTGGGGAAATTAAAAACAGTAACCTATTACATATACAGCTTATACCAATGTGAATCAATGGTAGCTTAGCCCCATTAGTTAGAGGCATTAGGAAGAAAACTGAAACAGTTTCTCAGTCCTTGAGAAAGAGGAAGCTAGGATTATCAGCGAGCTCGGAAACTGATTTTACATTCGCAAAGTCCTTTTCTTGCATGCAGTTCGCGACCTCATCGGTTTCAAAAGGGATGCTGTTGTGTTCACACAAAAGGAAAAAAAATATTCATGATGCATGACAATGTTTAGAGAGGCTTGTGAGTATATTTAGCTAGTACCTGGAATCATCGTCTAATAAAAAGGAACGGCTGTCTTCATCTTCATTTGTCATTAGAAGTTTTAAGTTAGAAATCACCTGCATCGAATGCAGCATTAAGACCAAATAAGTCAATAGAAGAATCTCTTGTCATGTTTGGTTTATCAGATCTCTGGGAAGATATTCATTGCAACGTACCTCTGGCGATACGTTATGATCGTTGTGGTCTTCGTTATTGGAAAGGATGCATATCCTATACAGTTGCTGAGTACCAAGAACCTGATACACAGAGAAAGATCAGAAAAAGGGTAAGTTATTTGATTCTGTAACCAGAGAAGCAGAGAGTTACCGGGCAAAGGTTAGTTGTAAGATCGTCATATGTAATTGTGGACTTCTGTTCTGTAACCTGAAAGAGGAAACCCATCAACATTCAGGAACGAGATACAAGAGGGAGAGTGGTACACTGTAACACTGTCAAGAGAAGAATACAAACCAGGAGCTCTACGGCTTGTCTCGTGGGCTTGAGTTCATCCCAAGAAGACCCCACGAACTGCATTCAAGAGTAACAAGTGAAATCATGCCGTTTTGTTACTAAAGTTGTTTTAAGTCAAATTATACCTCTCCAGTCGCTTGGCTACACCATGAATCTAATTCATCTAACCCTGCCTTCACTTCCTTTCCCATGTTGAATGTGCAGTATTCTTGTTCGAGGAGAAGACTGCATCGATCAGATAACAGCTCTAGTTTAGTGGTTGACGGCATCACATGTGATTTATTTCACAGTTATAGGCGATGAAGGGGATATAAACAGTTACCAGTTGAAGAGTTGAACGTTGATGTATTGGAAAGTTTGGCTGAAGATCTTCTGAACAAGAAATGGAGGAACCTGAAAGAAAACGTTTTTAGTAAGGAAGTTAAGAAGTATGTGAAGCTTAAATACAGAAATATTCTTACATAATTTTTCTTCCATGTGATGAGGTTGTAATTCAAAAGCCCAATAATGCTTTGCCAAGAGTTGGCTGGCGAGTTCTCTTCGGACAACATTGCTGCTTGGCCCTGTTTAGCTAGTGAATCCTCCTCAGATAACTGTTTCGGTGAATTTGACTTAGCTGGGAGATTCTCTTCAGATGACTTCGTCAGGGAGTTCTCTTCAGAAGTCTTAGCCGGTGAATTATCATCTTCAGATGCCTTTGCGGCGAGATTCTCTACAGATGACTTAGAGTTATCGGGTGAATTATCTTCAGATGACTTCTTCAGGGAGCTCTCTTCAGATGTCTTAGAGGGTGAATCATTATCTTCAGATGACTTTGCGGCGAGATTCTCTTCAGATGGCTTAGCGGGTGGATTGTCTTCAGATGACTTGGATGGTGATTTCACAACAGAGGAGTCATGTGATGATTTCTTGAGATCCTGAATCATTAGAAGATAATTAATCAAAATGAAGTGATAATTCTTCAAAGCGAATAGGGTCTCAAAGGTTTAGTTTGTTTGGTCGGTCACCAAAGGTATACACCTGAATGCAGGAAGAAAGCAGAGACGATACTTCTCTCTTGAAATTCTCTCTGATGATTCCATACATTGTTTCAACATAAGCCGTAAGCTGCTGTTTGAAAAGCAAAGCAGGATATCTAGCATCTACTTGATGCACCACATCAGTTGAAAGGTTAGGAGAAGAGGTTGAACGAAAACCCTGAGACAAACCATATATTGGGTACATGAGCTCTACGTGCGATGAAACATTTAAAAATATAATAACATTAAAGAGCTTGAAGAATCAAGCTGCATGGCCATCAAGACGAGAGTTTTTTTTTTTACTCCTTACCTGTGTCATCCTTCCCAAAAAAGAAGTTGGCTGAGGAGGTTTTGTGGGACTTGAGCCAGTTGGGCTATGTCTCAGGCTTCTTTGAAGCAAAAATAACAGAGTTGATGTGTTTGTTAGCCAATAAGCCAAATGATTGTCGTCTTCCTGATTCTGAAAATTAATAAAGGAGGATGATTGCTTTAACTTCTACCATTGGTCTCTGACCAAACGAGTAAAATTCAAACTTCTCTGGTTACCTCTATTGCAGAACCAAAAACAGGAACAATTTTGTCAAAGATACTGGTTTTGTCTGCTTCGAAAATTTTCCAGTGTATAAGACATTTATATATTGTGATAGCTGCGACAGGCTTTCCATGACTGAAACCGACATTTTGGGATACGCATTTGAGAAGAACATCAACAAATTCCTGAATCATAGAAACATGACAAAGCATTTAAGCCAGTTAAAACAAGTATTAAGCTAGTGTTGGAACTAATGTTTTCGCTAAGCACATACATGGGGTTGTTGTTCAATACGAGAAGATTCTGTCCCAGTTTTTTTAGCCGGTATAGGAGCAAGTGACTCCTGTAAGAACGCAAAATATGTCAAAAAAATGTTCATCTATGAGAAATAGTAAAAAAATAGTTTTTATCACTTACATGATGTCCATTCTCCTGCAAGAGGTAAAGGAAAAAAAAGTCAAATACTTCTTCAAAAAAGTCTACAAAGAAGTATGAGAAATAGTAAAAAAATTGTTTACCGAGGCTCCTGTAAATGACACCTGCGGTGACATTCTCCGGGAAGTCGAATTAACCAGCGCCTGCTTCCGGCGAATATGTTCTTCTGTTTCCATGTCGGAGACCCTTTCCTGAAGCCTAAATAGAAGAATAATAGAGTAATGCATACGTACTAACTAGACATATTGTAGAAAAAAAGAACGGCAAGAGTAAAACCTTAGCATCGACGTCTTCGCTTCAATTAGCTTTGTCTCCGCATCTACAGCTTGCTTCAGCCTCTCTTCACAAAGTCTGCTTGCTTCCTCATACTTCTTCTCTGTTTCATCTATTTTCTTCTCCAGTGAACTTACCAGGTCCTGTTGATTTTTTATAAATCAAATTATAGAAATCAACTTATAGAAGCAGATAAAACTCACATTGTATATATATGGAACACTTACATTCAGGTCTTTGTTTTGAGCAGCAAGTCTGTTGACCCTCTCATTATCTGTTGAACCATCCTCTGTCAAGCTATCTAATTTCAACATGCTTTTCCCCTCGTTTTGTCCCTCTGAAGAATGGTTCCCATCTTGATTCTTCTCTAATGAGCCTACTAGTGCCTAAGAAATAGTTCCATTCATCAGATTATGGGGACAAATAAAATGAACACACTTAGTTGAGGTTACATCTGTAGAAAGGTTACCTTGAGCCGCTCGTTCTCAGCTGCAAGATTGCTCACGATCTCATAATCAGATGAAACATTCT
The DNA here is from genome assembly GCF_020379485.1 of Brassica napus. Taxonomy (NCBI): domain Eukaryota; kingdom Viridiplantae; phylum Streptophyta; class Magnoliopsida; order Brassicales; family Brassicaceae; genus Brassica; species Brassica napus. The sequence goes on along the minus strand of NC_063451.1, from coordinate 1,147,176 downwards.
CCTTCAACTGCTCTGTGATATTTGAGCTCGTTTCATCATGTTTTCTGTCTAATGCATCGATTTTCTCCTCTAAAGAACTTACCAACTCCTAAAAATGTTATGCTTGATGAGAATATATTATCAAGAGGAAAAACCGAAATCTGTTAGGAATCTAGATTGTGTAATCTTACCTTCAGCTGCTGATTTTCAGCTTCAAGTTTAATGATCGCGGTCTGATCAATTACAGGAACTTCTTGTTTTATCTGCTCTTCACTGAGCTTGCTTACGTCTCCATCATTCTTGTTTTGCAAAGAACTCACCAACTCCTTATAAAGAAAGAGCATCAGACAAAAATACAAGGATAATACATGTAAAAATCTTAAACATTATCTTCAACACATAGACTTTTTAACGGACTAACTTTAAGCTGTTCATTTTCAGCAGAAAGATCGTTACTCATCTCAAGTCCCTTTGAGAGTTCTTCAATCTCAAGTTGCATGTCTTGTAAAGCAGACTGCAATCTTGAGATCTCCGCGCTTTTGGTTTCTTGAGTTTCCTTGAGCTTAAGCTTTATGTCAGTTAAAGCTGACTGTAATGCTTCGATTTCTTGAGATTTTGCTTCCTCGATCTCCATCTGCACAGTACAATGATCAGGCGCCTCATAGAGAACCAAAAAAAGTGGTCGAGTTTACAACGAGTTTAAGAAAAATATTTTTTTTTCATCAGAAAATAAACAATGTTGTAACAGGTGCTGTGGTGTCCAGCATGATATCATTAACGAAGTGATGTGTACCCGCATCTGTTTCTCAAGCTCTAAGTTTGAAGTGAGTTCTTCCAATTGATTTTCCAGCTTGCTCTTAGCATCTTGAAGTGCTCCGGCTTCTTTAGCAGCCTGAATAAATAGAGAAACATAAGAAATGATCTGCTAGTCTAGTGAATTGGTTACAAAAGCGACTACATCACTTGACACGATATATTATAAGAAACGAAGATTGAGTATTTATTATGGAACGTCAGTTTTTGTAAAGAGCAGATTTAGAGAAACTAAGAACTTCATATGTTAGTAAAGGAGTGGTACCATTTTAAGATTACGCAATTCTCGTCGAGCAACTCTCACTCTCCAGCCACATTGAGTGGCGATCGCTGCTTTCTTCATTCTCACATAATGCCGACGACACAAAAATCTTCTGGTTTGACTCTGTGTAAACAGTAAGTTGCATGTCATCAATACCCAAACAAGTAGATGTATATGTTAGGTAAAAGAGAGTCATAAGAAGATTAAAAAATTTAATCATCATGTGAGCTTAAACTTGCTTGAATAATGATTGCCGCTCTTCTCTTCTTCCTAAATTGAAGTTCGACTCGGGCGGCTTTTGCTCGCATCCCCGTCTGAACTGAACAAGCAGAAGAGCACAGACTCTTATACGATTTCTGGCAAATATAAGTCCGTGCCTGATTCTGAATTCTCAGACAAGCCACTTCTATTCGCATCTTCTCAAACGAAACACGTGCAACTTGCCCTGTATACAGTTTGACGAGGGAATTAGACAGTCTGATGACATTTTCTTGAAGTCAATAAAATATATTTGCATACAACATGTATTACCTCTACACAAGGCCTGGATATCTGTTGAAGCAGCCTGCAACAACAGAAACTTTTTGCGGGACTGATAAGAAAGGACTTTCCTCTGTATTATCCGTGCTGAACGACCAAGAACCTCAGCTCGGTGAGCATCCAGTTCTGCCATTTGACCTGCTCTAAGAAACACCTTTGTTTTCCCGATCTAAGATGCAAGAAAATTATTAATACGAATAATCATATTTCCAACGGTATATGTACCGCAGTGTTAACCAAGTAACAAACATGTTCGAATGTGGAAGTTCCAGAACCCTTTATATGTATTCTACTAATTCCAGAATACAAGAAACAAACTAGAAAAAAACGAGATAAGATTATGAAACTGCACCTGAAAACCTTTGAGGTCCACTTTTGCTAGTAGCTTTTTGCAAGCGTCAACTTCGTCATTGCTAATAACAAAAAAAAAATCAGAACCCAAAAAGAGAGAGTGATTCCAATACCTTAAGTTTCATTAGAACTAAACTAAGAGAATATGAAAAACCTCGAACAGTTGGTAAAGCTACCTTCTATTTGTAGTATCCGGAGCTAAAATTTTGAATCGGGTCAAGAATTCATTGAAAGGCTTCCTTGTGGGATATCCAGCACAACTAATCCTAATGGCTTCCATGACTCCCTGAGATCAGATATACATGAAGTTTCATAACATCATCGGAAAGCAGAATAATTAATACAGTTGCAAAATTGACAGCTATGGTTCTCTGAAACACCAAAAGCTTACCCCACACCTAAGTTGCTGCAGAATATTAATGTTCTCAAAGATTTCTGGCTTAAGAAGGTTATTTGGTTTAACACATCGTATGTAGTGTGGCTCTGTTGTGCTCAAACTCTCGAGCAAAGATTGTAGTTGATGCTGTATTTTAGTACATGGTGAGAAACACAGTAAATATTATGAGCAGAATCAATAGGGACTAAACATTACGTCAAACCTTAAACTGAGAGCCTATTGATGAGAACTTTGATGTTTTCGAAGATTCCTCTGGCAAAGGTGGAAATAAAGAGGAGACAAAGGAACAATCTGAAGAGCTCAGGAGAGCTTGATGTTCTCCAACAACATAATCTTTGTTTTTGTCCAAAAACAGTTCTGTCTGATAAGTGACCTGGAATTAGACACGAGTATGGTCATTGTAATTTTTCCCTTATATCAAGACAAGCAATTAGGCAAGAGGTCCATGTTATGAAGAAAACTAACATCACCAGCATAGTGGCAAATTGTAAAGTCTGTTTGAGCCAGTTTTGGCTTTGAAAAACGCTTGTGATCTTTAAAAGTTTGGTATAGCTTTTGTGCGAATGTATCATGTGTAGATCTTGGAAACATGCTGCAGAAGCAAACAAAATACCAATCAGATTTTCTATGTAATAAGAAGAAAGAAGAAACAAACAAACATGACTTTTAAACATTACCAAGCCTCGTCTAGAAGGGCAATGATACCACCAGGTTTCTGTGATGAAAAAACAGTTCATCAGATACTCAAAACCTAGTGGTATGCTAACACTAAGTTTCAACACCGCACACTATGTGACTGCTAACCTTTTCAATAAGATCGAGGATATCCTGATTGTCAATGAACTCTATGTAACTCCAGTCAATCTCTTCTTTAGTATATTCTTCTTGCTCCATCTTGAACACGTGCTGTAGAGAAGAGGAAGTAATGCATGAATATGGGTCAGCCTAAGAAACAGAACAATCTACTGACATTGTCCAACCTGGTTGAAATGCTGCTGTAACTTCTCGTTTGTCAAATTTATACAGAATTGTTCAAAACTGCAAATTTCCGGTGAAAATGAGAAGAGACTATTAATAATACTTAAATAGCCAACCACAGAACTGCAAGGAAGGGCCAAAACCAAAATAATCACATTATTCTAAATCACAAAAAAGCTTTTAGCGAAGCAACTGATATATAAGAAACTCGATAACAGATCATCAGTTCAATGTTTAAAGAAGCTTAATCGGAGAGTGTAGAAGTACTAAGCAGGTTAAGAATTCAGTTATCAGTTTCAGAGACTTAAATATCAGCAGAAACAAAGGCATACCGGTTAAGCACCTGTTTGTCTTGAAACTCTCGAATCCATAAATATCCAGAACTCCAATAATGTGTTTTGAATCTGGGTCTTGGCCAATGGAATTATTGATCTTGGTTACAAGCCTGTAAACAAGAAAATTAAAACCTTTTGCATAGAACACCCAAGAATATAACAATTCCCTTAAAAAAGATATAGTCATCGTTAACCTACCAATCAAACAATTTAGAATAGACAATTTTGGCTAGTGCATCTCTCCCTAGAGCTGCACTATCAGGATCAAGCGACTTTGTAATGCTTTCATCACGAGTCACCATGACCCTTTTGCACAAGGAATCTTCTAAAGCCTTCTCATCACACCTGAAACAAAAAGCAAGTGAAGGGTCTAATTATGGCTAACCAGAAAACCGTTCGTCAGAGAAAACACAGAGTAGTGAAGCATTTACATGAAAAGTTCGGCTGCTGTTTTTAGATGAAACAGTGATTTTTTGTCCTTAGGTTCTGCTGCTTCTGATTCTTCACCCTTTGCAAACTCGATGTTCCCTAGATGAAGGATTGCAGCTACTACTCGGAAGATTGCATCCTGAAGAAATAGAATTTAAGTAGAGTTATTCCTATGTCTAAGCATGTGTAAATAAGCAACCAAAAGGAGAGTACCTGATCTTCAGAACCGATTCCAACAACGTCCATAGCTTTCCTTGTAGCTAGGTATTCCTTGGAATCATCAAGCCCATCCAACGCATAGCAATTCGACTGATTTAGATAGCGAAATGTGCTTGGTTTTCCTAACTTGTACCTCTCAGTTTCCTGAAACCTCATGACAAATAATGTTTTAGTCAGCAGGGATCTCATGTAAAGTAAGCATGGGACATACCGCCAAAGAAGGGATCAGGCTTACCTGTTCCGGTGCAGCACAAAGCATGTAAAAGCAATGATAGTTTCTTTCAGGGTCAGATACTTGACAAACCCGCGACCTCTCTAACAAATATGTCCTGATAGCAGCTCCCGAAATTCTTCCTCTTTGATCGAACTGAATCTCCACAAATTTACCAAAACGACTGCAACATAGGAATCTTTATTTTAAATTTGGATTCAAGGAAATACAAAATGGATAAATTAACAAACGTGAGACTCATCCTCTCCACCTTGAGTTATTGTTTCTAACGGTTTTTGCATTGCCAAAAGCTTCTAAAACTGGATTAGACTGCAAAGCATGAAAGTAAATCAGAGGAGGTAACTCACTAAGTGTAAATTTTTCAAGCATGTAGCCTTGTGTTTTAGAAAATTACTTACCTCCAAAACTTGCTGCTCCACGGATCGTCCTTCACTCTCAGCTCTTCCCCCCATGTAGGCGAGAAACCGCATGAGCATCTTTGTGCTCTCCGTCTTCCCAGCACCGCTTTCACCACTCACCAAGATCGCCTGGCTCACTCCCTCATTGATCATTTTCCTAAAAATGAAAATTTGGCGATGATTGTAAAGCTGAAAAGCAAGTGACGGTGCAATAGTAACACAAGCTAACTAACACCAAGAGAATGCAGTGATACCTGTAGGCAGAATCTGCAACCGCAAAAGGATGTGGACTCAACTCACCAAAAGGGGTACCCTTGTACTGTTTCATCGTATCAATTCCATAAAGGTGGGGTAGCCTTTTAAAGGGATTCACAGCTATCAATATATTTCCTGTGTATGTCTGGATTCACCATGAAATAAATTTAGCTCAAGTGTTGAAAACTAGTAAATGAAGTGGTCACTGAAGCTTACATAGATTTCATTTGCATCATATCGGCACTTAAGGTTGAGGAGAAGCCCTGGCTCATGCAAATAGGCAAGCTTGGTCATGTCGTCGACCCCAAGCTCAGGGAACTCGGGGTCCTTGGGGTATACAGCATTTACCTTTGCCACAACCTGAGAAACAGATGCATCACATAAAAAAAAAAGTGCTTCTTGTTATCTAACAAGATATTTTCACAAGCTATTACCGTCTTTCCAGAACAATTGACAGTGATTTCATCACTATTAGCATCTTCTACTTCACCATCTATCCAGGCTTCTTCCGGATCCTCCACCCAGACGTGAGACCCTACACTTACTTTGGCCGAAGCAGCCTGCACATACAATCACATCATCAAAACAGCCAAGAGGAGAAATAATATAAGATAATTTTCTAGAATCCTTCCTCTTCATCGTTTTGGGAAATGTTCATTCACGATTCAATCAAACAAGGAAAGTTTTCAAATCAACAAAACCATTGTTACACATTTAGAAACTCAAAAACAAATTGATACATAGAGAATGAATAAATATGATTTGAAGAAATTGCAAAATACAATTAGAAAAAGAGAGAGCTCATACCATTGTTATGACGGAATCTGCTCAGATTTTCTCGACGGAGAGAAACATCAACAAAACCAAAATTGGAAAAAATCCAATCACGTGGATTTTCTCGGGAAACGTGATTCCACGGGAGAATCTGTAACGAACATTGTTCATTCCCAGCTTCAGAATTTTCTCGAGTTTGCTCTCATCTCATGGTAGATTAGAATCAAAATTGTGATTAGTTTCTCTCTTCTCCTCTTTCCCCCCACGGACGTTGGAAAAGCCAACGGAGTATCATGAAAGTTTCTGATTCCTAAATTACCCCTTCTCCATTCAATTAAACCGGTCCGGTTTATATAATCTCGATTTTCACGGATGATCAGAGAAGAGAGAAAGAATCAATGTTTTTAACCCCATCCGAACAGTGAACCGGACTACTTTTCCGGCCACTGGGTTTACTGAGTCGATCATGGATGAATGCAGATTGATAAATTAATTGATTTTAATTTGTGATTATATATTAGCTATTAAACATATAAGAGATGTTTCATATTTCTTAAAAAGTTTTAAAAAATATTTAAATTTAATTTTCATTTCTACATGTAAAATATTTAAAATAACTTAAATAATTTAATATATGATTTACAATAAGAATTAAAAACACAATTTATATGATAGTTTAGAACCTAGAAAACTAAAATAAATGCTATTCACGATGAACAAAATAAATAAAAAATATAAAAGAAAGTTGAAGGAGATATATGTGGCACTAAAGAAAATGATAATCTCACGAGAATACTAAAAATTTAAAAATTAAAGAGAACTTCTTATTTAGAATACAAAACATATTTAATAAAATAATTAAAAGGCTAAAAAAAACTGAATAAAAATTACTTATTGGTTCATCTGGTGGTTCAACCGATAGCCGGGTTGTCAGGTTTAAAAGTTTTTAGCGGCTTTTATCAAAATTTCAAACCGGATTGTTTAGTGGATCAGTGGATTTACGGCTTGACCGCGGATCCGAACCCGGAGTGGAAACACTGCCCATAGTCCAAGGTGTGGGTTCCCGACAATAAAAATTCCTATTCCATCACGAATTTGTGTGAAAGCACGATTTAGCAGTTTACGTGAAAATATAAGATTTAACCATTTTATGAGAAAAACATGATTGCAATTTTGACGAGAAAATTTGATTTTACTGTTAAAATATTATATAATAATAATAACTAATATAAAATCAATTATGTTTTGTATTGAAAGATATTTAAGTATATAGATTTTTAGATATAAATTTTACATCCAAAATCCACAATTTTAGATATAAAATAAATGAATTAAAACTTTTATTTATTTATGGGATTTTCTTAGTCAAAATAGATCCTTTTATATCGGAATTTGAATATGTACATAGCTTAAATTAGACATGTTTTAATTTGTGATCCAATTATAAATATACGTCTCTGTCTCTCTAGTTTTTAAAATACTTTTATTTCACTATCGAAGATGAAAGTTGCTTTCAAACCTTGGCTTATTGGTTTCTTTATGCTCACAATTTTTCTGTTTGGTTCGTATTTTCATTTATAATTTTATTAATATATTATACAATCATTCTAAAATAAATTTTATTTGATGGCGTTTATTTTATATACCTATATTAATTGTATATCTAATTCTATAATATTGAGTTTAATGATTTTTTTAAGAGTAATCATTGATTAAGAACGAAGATGTTTTAGATTTTCAGTTTTTTCTGTTTATGAAGAAAATTCTCTAAACATATGTTTTATAAATAATGATTTTCTATTTTAAATATAAAAACTAAAATTATGTTTTAATTATTTTAATAACAGGTGAAACGGCGATAGCTCAGAAAAAAAAAACTGACAACCAATGTAATATTCCATTAATAAACAAAAGTGGAACATGTGCTGCCAACCAGTGTCAAGCCGCATGTGTCAAAAGGCATAAAGAAGGGGTAGGTAAATGCACAACTAATCCAGACAAAAAAATGCGATGCATATGTTTTTATCTTTGCCCTCGCTGATTCTTTATCTACACAAAATTCAAATAATATTTATATTAATATTATGTCTTCGTCAAAGAAAAGAATAAAAGTTTTAATAAATTATTGTTGATTTTTGGGATAATAAGGTGTATTCAATGTTTTAAAACTCCATTCGGACATTGAACTGAACAATTTCTCTGATTAGTTGATCGGCCGCAGGCGAACTACAAATTAATAAATTACTAGATTTCATAATATAATAATATATTACATATTGAATAAAATATAAGAGGTATTTTCTGTTTTAAAAATTATATAAAAATTCATTAATTTATTTTTCTTTATTTTTATTTTCATTTCATATACAAAATATCAAAAATAATTTAAATTGTTTAACATTTAATAAAAACTATTAAAACTTAAAATCCATAAGTATTTAAATGTTTACTGTGAATAATTAAATTAAATTTTAAATCCAAAATAAACCAAAAGTAAAATATCAAATTGTAATAGATTGTCGATACTAAATCACATCAATAAATTTTTGTTTTCTCTATCATCGTTTATTTCATTGTACATGTGGCATGGTAAATTTTTTATCAAAATCTAAAATTCACAAACAAAAATCAAAACTACAAACACAAGTGATATTCACGATAAACAAAAAAAAACATAAAAAGTCGAAAGACATACAGAATAAAAAACTGAGTCAGACGACATATGGAGTCCGGCAACAGAGGAAGAAGATAGTAAAAAACTAAAAGTCTAACTTCTTATTTAGAATACCAAATATATTTTACTAAATAATTTTTTTAAAAAAAATTATCTATTGGGTCAACCACTGGTTCAACCGGTAGCCGAGTTTTGGATTGTAATGATTGTTTCGGATTTTATCACATTTTTAAATTATAACTTTTCTAAAAATCTAAATTGGGTTAGATATTGGATCACCGGTTTACCGGTTCGGGGTTTTGGAAAAGAAACAACGTTGTTTGCGTGGCAGATTATGTCGTCAATGGGCCACTCGTTGTCCTAATGGGCTATACTAATGAAAAGGGCTGTTTCACAACAATTAAATAATTTAATACTTTCAGAAAATTAAATACTGTAATTAGCTTGTAATCGCGAGATGTATAAAGGTTATTAATTACTTTCATAAGAGTATGTTTGATACAAGTGTGTTGAAAAATATTAAATAGTAGTGAATATTGTTTGTTGAATAACAAGGTTGGTGAAGTTCAATGTAGGAAACATTACAACATTTGAGATCCTTTCCTTTGTATTTCTTTACCTTTTAAACATGTATGTATATGATAGTAATATGAATATTTTCTGAGACTTTGTAATGTTTACATAGTTTACCCATGATAATCTGATATCTTCTTCTTTTTTTTTCGTAATAATGTTAAAAATCTGATAGTTGAGAGTTAGTAGTGTCTTTATGATGTTTTGGATGATGAAACACCACCGGTTTTCTCAAGGTCCCGTTGTCTTGCTCGTTCCATTTTCCGCTTTCGCCATTCTTCCAATGCTACGCGATTTTAGAGAACATATGTGAGTTACAGATCAAAACCTCTTCGTAATGTAGTTTTTTGTTTCTGATCTAAATCACATAGCATAATAAACAACAAAAGATCATTGTTGCCAAGTTTTTACCTTTCAAGCTTGATTCCTCGTTTGTGGGGAGGAAAGCTTTAAGCCGTTTAGACAGATCAACGGCTTCTGTGTTCTGCTTTACATCTGTTTCATGTCCTGCAGATGCCTCCTGTTGTATTTCTTTGACCTATCATTCAAAGACACATAGTGATGGTATATTTGGCTTTGAAAAAAATGCTATGGGAATGTAAAACAGTGTAAGCTTACTCTTTTGATGAGCTCCAAAGGTTGCATGGCAAGCCTGATCTCTCGTGCTTCCTTGATATACCGAAGCTGAGCTGCATTTATCAAATGGTATAGTATGGTGAAGGAATGAAACAAGCTAGGACCATGGACAATGAGCACAACAAACTCCAAGTGTTCTTTATTCAGTTCAACAGGCAGAATCTAAAGTATTCTTGAAATCGTTTCTCAGCTTTGTAGAAATCCAACGTGATATTGAATTCAACTGTTGAAGGGATACACTTAATCTAGGGAACGGGTTCCAAAATATGAAAAACTTGTCAACAAAGCCTGAGGTTTGTTGTTGTTATGAACACATACGAAAAAGAGCCAACACAAGATGAGCAACTTTGATTTGAAATCCTGGGAAACTTCGCAACAAACCTGAAATGATTCGGCGAGAGGAAGAAGAAGAAGAAGAGGATGATGAAGTGAAAAGGCCGCGAAGGAGGAAGAGGAAGATGAGCACGTTGACGATAGTCAGAGCTATTGTTGCATTCTTGAATGAAAACCTCTTTAGCCATTGACGATAAATATGATCCATTTTTTTTTGCTTAATTCCAAACTAATTGTGGTCTTTTCTATATGATTGATTTCGCAAATTTTGGAATTTATGAAGATCAATGATTTCTTCTTCTACAGACTAAACATGTGTTTGACTTTTGTTTTTTTATCTCTGTCTTAAATCTTTTGGTTGGACTCTTTAAATTGTTAGATATCTTTCCTTTTGGATAGTCATGAATCCAAACTTTCTTACCTTGTTTCCCCCTTGATTAATTTTTTTTTTAACTCAGCATCAACTTTCATTTTCCAAATTGTGAATACGGGATTACAACCACGCGAGTTTTCAACCCGACGTACAAACGACGCGATCTAGTAACACCTAGGATCACTAAGTTGGATCCTACGCTACCTAATCAGTACATCGCTGTAACTTTCACCACTCCGAGCCGAGTTAATCCCACGACTCGAGATAACCCGGCTCTTGCACCCTAAATTAGACCACCCAGCTAGCGTAGTGAATTACAAGAAGATCAAGACACTAGACCGACCATTCATTCTAATCCAAACCATTGGACCCCTAATGATTTGAATTCCGTACATGTTCCAACAGATACAACACCACCGGTGCATACCAGACAAGCATCATTCCTTCCAGCTATCACTACCCCGGCTCTGAGCCTGAAACCGAACATGACCGTCCGGAATGAAAGCGGACCTTAGCGACAGCAATCGAAAACTCAGCACTTCAAATCACAGCTTGCAAAAGGTGTGAAAGACCAGCCACCGGAACGACCACTGGTCCGTTTCCGGCGTTGGGAAGCTAGTCTCCACCGCGCTTGAACCGCAAAAGCCTCTCCTCCGGTTGACTCCACCATCGTCGAAGCCCTTGCAGCACGTCGTCTCTCCGAAGACCGAAGGGACATACCTCTGTTCGCCGTCTGTTACGTTCCTCCTCCAACCGTCTCACCGCCTCAGGGAAAGGTAGATCCGGTCTCTAGGAGTTGTCTCACCGCGTCACGCGCCGTCACCGTGACAGTAGCAACGTAGATCGAAAAAGGGTTTCCCCCTTGATTAAGTTGAACTAGGTTATCTTCTTTTTTTTATCAAAAGATGGATCATATTAGATAAAATCTACCAGGTTCATAATTATATTAAACATTTTTTATAGTCCGTTTGTTATGTTTTAATTACAATGAACACAGTAAACGAAAATGCTAATAAATTAAACTATTTAAAACATATACCGTAATGTAAAACAACTACAGTGGTGATGAGATATTCATCATGATTTTTGGTATGAATGTTAAGAATGAATATATGTTTGATGATCCTTTGTAAACTTTGGCAGGCGCAATTGGTTTGTGAAAATTACAAATTTTGATCAATATCATTATCAAACAGCACATTAATCTCATGTTCTAGTTTTATGGATCATGAGAGCAAGCGGGTCTTCAGGCGTTTCACCAAATCCCGTTTTCATCTTTAGTTTCTCCGAGTTTGTAATTGTCAATTTCTTCTATGTTGTATCTCAATTGAAATCAATACAAGTAGGCCTGCGCATTTCGGTTATCGTTTTGGTTCGGATATTTGGGGTTTCGGGTAGTTCGGATAGGGGCAGAAGATCCATTTAGTACTTGACATATTTTCAGTTCGGTTCGGATAGTTTTGGGTTTGGTTTGGTTCGGATAGTAAACGTAAAAACCGGAAAATATCCGAAAAAAGTTCAGTTCTCATTTGGATCCGGTTCAGGTTCAGATAATTCGGGTAATTCGGATAATTTGGATAAAATATCGGTTATTTACGATAAAATATCAAATAATTATGATGATTTAGATAAAAAAAATTTGGACATTTCGAATTACTTTAGACATTTCGGATAAAACTATCTGGATAGTTTCGTATACTTTCAGGTAGTTTGGATATTTTATAATAATTTAGTTATCCTCAACTATTTTCAGATACTTTTAATAGAATTTTAAATTTAAAATATATATTTAGTGATGTTATATGTATATATAATTAATATTTTTATATATTCGGGTATCCGTTCGGTTCTTGGTTCGGTTCCGGTTTGGTTATTTCGGATATAAAAATATAGGAACCGTTCGGGTATTTGAGGGTATTGGTTCGGTTCTGGTTTCGGATATTTCGGTTCGGTTCTTCGGTTCCGGTTATTTTGCCCAGGCCTAGATACAAGAATCCTTCAGACGAAATATAAATAAATAAGGTAGGCACGGGCTACTCTTTGACGGTGAGACTTGAGAGGCATCTTCTATTCATGAATCTTGTGCAGAATCTTCAGTGCTATCATCGCTAGGTAAACCGCATATCCTGAGGTTACGGTCCATTGAACCGACTGCTACGTATTTGGCGTCTGGACCAAACTTAACACATGTTGCTTTACCTGCAAGTTTAATGGATTTACAATGTCTGCATAATAGACTTAAAAAAGGAAGAGAAGAACAGTGACTTCAAAAGCTTAATATGACATACCTGTACCGGATAGATCAGGAAGTGTCTTGACTGGGTTCCACTCTGCTTTTACACTCGCCGTTTGGAATACTCTGAAACGTTGAAACGCGTAAGTGTTATCATTAGTCCGATCCACTAATGCAACATACACGGCATTTCCATTTATCACAGGTTCTTGAACTTGCACAACTCTCTTTTGAATACTTAGTTATCGAATGCATTGTGTGTATTAATGCAAACCTCGCCTTATATCTGAAGCAGCAATGCCAAGATAAGATCCGCTATGGTCAAACTCCACTGCACAATAAGTTCCATCCATGTCTTAGAATTATGAATACCACAATCAACAAAATGGACTAGTGAGAGGTGCTCAGATAGTTGAATACCTGAGTTTGCATCTGGAAATTCAAATGTTCGGAAGTTCTTTAGCTTGCGCAGGTCCCACAATCTAACACCATCCAGCGCAGAAGTCTGAACAAGGACGAAAGAAAAGATAGGTCAGTAAAAGTGGACGCTGGCGATATTCGCCTTTCTGTTTAGTTGGGTCAAAGTACCTACCGCGAGGAAATAACCGTTTTCAGAGAATGATACAGACGTGATTTCTCCAGTGTGTCCACCGAACTTCGCCACGTTTGCCTATAAGCCAATAGAGGAAGATGAAATTAAGGTGGGAACAGATGGAGTATACTAAAACGTTTGATGGAGAAAGAAGATCAAGGGCATGTTACCTGACTCTTTACATCCCAAATTTTGACAATAGATTGAGCAGTACCAGTTCCAAGAATGAGACCATCAGGATGGAAAGCAGCAGCCGTGTAATCCACCTTCTCGGAATCATCTGCTACCTGAATAATAACAACAAGCATGAGAAAGACATTTCGAAGAATACAACTAATGTTTCTCATGCTTTCTATAAACATTGTACGAGGACAAAAGCTGAAACTTGAAAAAACAGGTATCAGTTGCTTGTGGATAAGAAAGTTTGCGAACCTGGGCAAGGCATAAACCGGAGGTCATATCGTAGAAGCACCACGTACTGTCAAGAGATGCCGACACAAAGTATTTGTTCGTTGCATGTACAGTGACAGCTCGCACCTGAAAACACACATCAGTGTTTTTACGTTATAACGGAACAAGTACAGTACTACAGGTGATATTGTATGCGCGTATAACCTAAGCTCTTCAGTTTCATCCTTACCTCTGCAGAGTGATCTTTCAATGTATGTATACAGGCATAGTTCCCATCCTCGGAACTCCCCCAGATACGGACTGTCTGCAGAGTGTCGAAACACCAAAATCAGACGAACAGTGATGCAAATTATCATGATCAAACATAGCAGAGAGACCGCAAATGACAATGGTGTGATAAACAAAAGTTACGTATGAAATGCATCAAGCCAAGGTATTAAACAAAGATAGTACCACGAGTTATAAGGTTAAGTCAAGATAGTACCACGAGTTATAAGGTTAAGTCAACTTTTTATGGGGACGTGTAACACCAGGATCACTTTAGATAATCTCATCAGTTTTCAAAGATGACATGATGACTTTTACAAGAACTAGATTTCACTAAAAAGATTCTAGACTTTATATAAACAAGTTCATTTTCTCTAGACTAGTTAAGATATTGCATTACTCAACAAAGGACGATAAAAATTCCAACACAGATGCTACACAAGCACCACACTACACACAGAAAAAATAAACAACCATCGGTTTTCAGGCCTGTATATAATAATTTTTTGACTTACCTTGTCTGATGAAGCAGTCAAAACAAGATCGGTGTCACCTACAAACTTAATACTAGTAACCTGCAAAGGAAACAATGCATGTTAAGCACAAAACTAAAGAGGAAAGTTAGATGAAAAAATTAGAAAACCGCGGCAGTTGTAAAGATTGAAACAAAGTAAAAACCTTCTTTGAATGACCAGTCAACGTTGACAAGATTTGTCCTGATGGACGATCAAAGAGAACGGCAGTTGTATCGATTCCTCCGGTGGCAATGACATCCTGATTATCAATTCAATGCAGTGACTTCCCAGAACGGATAACAACATCAAGTGATAAGCGGAAATGAAGAGGATCCAGTTATCAAACCTTAGAATGTAGGATGTCCACCTAAAAAATACCAGGTTTGCTGGTCTTGTGAAGTGGGTGGCTTGAGAGTTGGGTGAACTTCTCCAGCTCATCAATTGAAGCCAATGTCGGAGGGATCTAGCGAGACAATGAGGAAAAAGTATCAAGACAAAAGTGCCACACGCAAAATCTAACAAAACACAGAATACAACTCCAGATCCGTTGAACGGTATGAACAATATAATACAGAGTTACATTGATATAGGTATTTCGATAAATGCAAATGTTGAGGCTTGTGGAATGCATAGGAGAAGGCATCATCGAAATCTTATTTTCAGTAGAGTTGAGATGGAGATTGAGAGATACAAAGCCACTAGAGTTGAGGAGGAAGATATTTCTTTATGGAAGAACAAAAATGGCGACTACAAAAAATGTTTCTCGTCGAGAGATACTTGGGAAGTGATTAGAGAGAAGCATATGAGCTGTTATTGGTACAAGGCAGTATGGTATAAATATGCAACTCCAAAATTTTCGTTCATATTATGGACAGCTTTGAATGGAAAGCTTCCAACTGGTGATCGAATGATCAAGTGGAGTGGAAGTATTGATACTGCTTGTGTGCTTTGTCGGAATCACCCTCTTGAAACTCTGCAACATCTATTTTTTGATTGCTCATTCTCTACTCAAGTTTGGGAGAAGCTGATGAAGGGAGTGTTGGGAAACATCTTCACTTCGAATTGGGGAAGTATACTCAGAATAGTTTTGGATCAGAGTCATCGAAAGATTAGGCTGTTTGTGATAAGATAAGTTCTTCAATCAGCAGTACACACAATCTGGAGAGAAAGAAACAGAAGAAGGCATGGCGAAGCTTCCTCACCGGTGATGTTATTGATCAAACAGATTGATAAAAATATGAGAAATAAATTTTCTATTATTCGAAAGAAAGGAGATGAAGATTTTGATCAGGGATTGTCATACTGGTTCAGTACCAGACTCTGAGTTGAATATTGAAGATATGAGCTTGAGGTTGGATGGATTTTGATGAGGTCCAGCAGGAGTGAGTGCTGGAATCCAGTAGGAGTGAGTGCTGGCTACCTAGTAGGAGTGAGAGCTAGGTAGAATTGGTGGGGAGATGGAAACCAGTAGGAGTGAGGGCTGGCCACCTAGTAGGAGTGAGAGCTAGGTGGAAGAGATTGAGAGTTTGAAGAGAGGAATATTATACTTGGAAGAGAAAGAAGTTGCTTTGATTTTTATCCAATTTTGTATAGAAAATCTTAGAGAAAAGACACTAGTTTGTAAAAAAGTTTTTTCTTTTGAATTCAATTTAACATTCAATTCAAAAAAAAAAAAATATATATATATATATATATAATACAGAGTTAGCATGTAATTCTCTCATGAAATCTACTTTCCAACCAAGATACTAATAGATCTGAAGCTAGATGTAATACCTGTCTCTTTTTACGCTGCTGGGAAAGAGAAGCATTACAATCTGTTAGTTCTGTAATAACTTCAGTCGAAATTCCAAGACGCATTTTCTTTGCATCGGGACCTTGTTCAGCACCATCGGCTGCTATTTGCAACAATAAAACATAGAAACTTGTTACAAGATAGTTGACTACATAGTCAACTTATTCTGATAAGAGAATGTACATGCATACCTCGTTTACCATTACTCAGAGTAGCATTCGCTGGGGCAACTTCGGGAGCTGCAGGTAACTGCCTTTCAGCCTCTGAAAGCAATTGTCGAGCCTCGTCTCTTTCTTTTTTAAGCCTAGAAATCACACGACAGGCAGCATCATGCTGCAAAGAGAAGAAGAAGTGTACCCCAAAAAAACATAGATCACTTTCATCAGTAATAATTAATGGACATGTCCAGGAAGTAACACTGTAGTACATAAAAAAATATTCATAAATCATATATCAGGTGGTGGCACAGGCAGTTGATAAAAATTACCTGGTACAAAGCATGACTTAGCTCTTGCCTCGCAGTATGCAGTTGTTGTTCAAGTGAAAAATTTGTTAGCATCAAACCATCCCATTCCTAGAAGCACAAAAATATATATGAACTTATGCACTTATTTTCCAGAGTCCACCATAACAATAAACAAATCCTGTCTTGATAGCAGTAAAAACTGCACGAATGATTCAGGTAGCAATGTATAATCTATCAAGTTCTTAGATCCACACAGCTCTACTCTACATAATCCTTAATGGGCGGAAAGTATTTTTCCAGATTCAACAAGAAGTAAAGCAAATACAAAGCCTCGAAAAGAAAGCATGAAAAAAAACAATATAAAAGCTTACAGATTGGAACGCCCCGAGCAATCCAGGGATGGTAGCTGTGTGTAATGGTTTTGGTTTTACAATCGGCAAAACAGTCCCCAAGAGCGAATCAGGCTGTGATAAGTTTCTCCAAACACAGCTCTATGAAAAATAGTTCCAGCAGATGCATTACCAATGTCATCAATGGTGTGTGGTTCACCAGTAACTGGACATTTCCCATAATCCTACAAGGTACCGAAAGCACTTAACAAATCATTACCAGAAACAATGTTTCAAACTTTTCAATGTTTGACTATTACGCATTATATCAAGCTGATAAGGATCTTACTTACTAGATAGGAATCTACTCACGAACAAAAGCGAAGAGCTTACCGATATATGCCTTTCGATAAGCCGCTTCTCGTAGAGCAAACCCGTCTTCTTCGAAACCACAGGCTCCACCGGAACTTCGCCGGATACTGTACGAGAAACAAACCAGAGTGTCACCAATCGAATTGAAACCCTAAATTGGCAAATAGAGGAGAAAGAGAAAGGAGTCTTACTAGCACAGTTCATCTTAGTATGAACGAAGACGATGGATAAGGAGAGGGCAGTAGTAACAGATGATCAATTGGAGTGAGAAGACGCAGCTCCTTAGTGGCTGAGCTAACTAAACGAAATCGCGGAGGCCGGGAGGAGGAGGAAGCAAGACGGAGAGATTTAAGAGGTTACAGACTTACAGTGCAAGTTCCAGATCTTTTGTTATAAATATTGGGCTTTTTATGATTGCTATATTTGGGAGATTTTGGGCTTTTTGATCAAGCCCATTAATAAACGCACGTTTCCCACTGTTTGAAATATTTTTTTGATAATAATATGCCAAAAATGATATTTAATCATAATGAAAAGCATTCCCTATTCAATAATACTGGAAAAAAGTATTATAAGGATTCCATTCACATAGAGTGTCTGATTTTTTTGTTAAACAAGTAAACCTGAATTTTCTGTCATAATAAATACGAATTAATACGGAATTTTTTAAATATTACAAAATGAAGCTTTCAGAGAAGAACAAAAGGGATGCGATGCTTATTGTCTTCCTAGATATAGGTCTTAGATTCTAATTACGAAACTTACAGGGTCTTATCATGATTAGCCCCGTATTATACAGCATGGTAGTTATTATAATCAATCTATGTTCATTAAATTGTTGTACTTTTACCAAATACTAAAATCAATTATTGTGTCCTACATTGTACAACATCTTCATTGTATGATCATGTAACATTTTTCCAAAAAATATATATACATAACATGTTGATCTTTTAAAATTTTGTTTGTTTATATAGTTTTTCCTTTTGAAACTACATCCTTGTCTTAAAGTGGTTGTTGATATATGCACTCAAGACCTTTTGTAGTAGATGCTCATACATATCTCCAAAGTATTGATTCATCGAATCAGCTTTGATCTCAAGCTGTTTCTTTTTTTTTTCTGACAAACAAAAGTATATATCTGTTTACATTTCCTTCTTAAATAGTTATTGCAACTCCATTACCCCCGATTTCTCTGAATCTTGTAAATAAAAAATAAAAAATAAAGAGCGGTGATATGCATTGTATTAAAACAACTATTCTGGAAACGAATCTCGGGTACACCTTGGGACGGGGGGATAATTAGATACTCATGCCAATGATTTTCAATGCTTCACAACTTCACAGAACCGGAGACCTTAAGATATTCACAATACCCAAAAATACTTTAAAACAATTATGTTTTCTCTTACAAAGATTCATTGTTCAACGTTTTATAAATAAAATAATTTTCAAAAAAAAAAAAACAGAAGATATAATAGTTCAATTGTTTTTACTAAAATAGTTTAGCTGTTTGTATTTTGCATAAATATATATATATATATATATATTTTTTTTTTGTAATCCAGGGTTTCCCGCTTCGCGGGTCAATCTCTGGGTCCGGTCAGACAGCAGACCAGCTTCACCCGAGAGGTTTTTCCCTGAGCCCGAATGCCCAGTACCCGTTTTGGTGTCCAGATGAGGCAGGGTAGTTTCCGCATGGGGGGATCGAACCCGGATGGTGGTTGCCACCACAGGCCCGTCCTTCCACTTGGACTACCTCATCCGGACATATATATATATATATATATTAAAGTTGTTGTTCTTAACATTCGCTCTAAAAAATTGGCATGCTCGTTCCTTACGTTACCTCGATCAATATTCTGATCTATAAACTTATCTTTTCATATGTTGTTTATGATCATTTCAATATTTCGTTATGGCTGTGAGATAACAACAGCATAGAAAATGACAACTCGAAGCATGGTATGCTAAAAATATCACTATCACAGAATTTTTATCCAGAGGAAACCATTTTCATATGAAATTTTTAGTTTTCGAATTTAACTAAGCATCACGTAACTATTTTCATCATATATACATTTTTTGACTTTGCACGTTCTGATTTATGTAATTTGTCAGTATATTAAAATTTCACTGACCTGGTCCTCTTTTCCACGTCTTATCAACATGAAAAGATAGTAAGTAAATAAATTAGAAAATGAAAAATAAAAGATAGAAAACAAATATTACTAAAAAAAAAATAGAAAAGCCAATTCTATAAATAAAAAGCTTAATTTAGTGCAAGTTTCAGTCAATAGGTCAAAATAATCGGAAACAAAAGAATTGGGTCAAACTCCATTACAGGTCAACCAAGTCACCACTTAGGTGGGACCAAATTATCCACGTCAACTCAAAATACGTAAATTTTATCCAATCAAAACGGTCCGTGTCACGCTAATAAGAAACTCTAGGACCAGCGTGTTTGGCGTTAGTCTCCACGTGGCATTTCTCAAGGACTTATTACATTAACACACTAGTACTTTACATACATGCAGATACATACATATATACATACACATTTAACAAAAACTATATATAACTTGTTACGTGAACTTGCATAACCTCCAATTAGTTTCTCCAGAAAACTGTAAGAACATTTTCTTTTCTTCTCTGTCTTAAACAGAATTGTTTTTTTGTTCTATTTGATTAATTATTATCCTTTCTCCCCCATATTAATTCTACGGATCTTCTTGTTCAGATACATCACTCCTCCCACACATTCTACAAAGCATTCAAGAAGCCTTTCTTGGGAAATTTTTCTCTTGATATTTCCCAGAAAACCTTGGCATCACGTTGGAGTACATACGTAATAACAGAAACACATATAAACATGTCGCAGGACGTAATTTCGTCGCACGAACAGCTCTCAATGGTATACTCTTTCTTTTTCTTCTTAATCTATATCCTTCAATGATTCTTTTCGCTATGTACCAAATTTCATGCAATGTTAATTGTCTGTCTTTGAATCTGCTTTGATCCCTTGAATGAATGCATGTTTATCTTCCTTGTGTTTGGTATCGAAAACATAATATACAAATAAATCTTCTTTATTAGGCATGCATGCATGTATCAAACCGCTTGAAAAATATCTATTAACAGAATTTAGGTGATATATCTGAATGGAATAATTATTCTATTATAAAGTCTAAGTTCCTTTAGGTAGGCCTGGGACGGATCGGGTGTCGGATATCCTTCTAAAAATTGTAATATCCGGATCCGGATTTGGATCCTTAAAATAAATAAATAATAATATTAATATATATAAAATATTAACAATAATTTAAAAATAAAAAAATATATAATGTTTTTAATTATTTTTATGTATAATGTTACAAAAAAATTTATATATATACTATTATAAAAATAAAAACATATTGAATAAATTAAATTTTTATATATAGATATTACTATTTTTGAAATAGTTATTAATAAAACTTACGGATCCGGATATCCGGACTAAAAAATTAAGATATCCGGATCCACAACATTTTATTATCCGGATCCGGATTCGGCCCCTCCGGATATCCAGATTTTCTGATCGGATCCGGATCGAATCTCGGATCGAATCCGGATCTCGGATAAAAGTACCAGACCTACCTTTAGGTACATCGTTTTCCCAGTTATTCCAATTTTATCTTCTTTTTCAATTTGCTTCAATTGCTTTTACTTCTTTTTTGTTTGTGGTTATTCTCCACAATTTATTGATCTCCCTACACTTCGAAACGACAATTACGAGGATAATTTTTTCATGGCTAACTCGTTTGCACGGTGCTTCGCGTGCTTTTTAGCCAACCACATTTCACCACAAGACATATATATATATATATATAGCATAAAACAGTTTATCAGAATTCAATAGATGCGCCACACCTGTTTTTAGTTAATTATTATACTACTTTCAGTTTTCAAAAGTGAGCTGTTTTTGTTTCATGTATTTTTTATACGGATCTTATAGTATTAAAATTAGGTAATTTAGACACATGCATGTCAAAATTACAACATTGATTTTTCTAGTGAACAAGTATAATTTAAGTTAACGCAACATAATAATCATTCATATTAACCAAAAAAATAGTAATAATCATTCACGCTCTGACATACTTGCTAAATATATCAGCTTCAATAAAAAAAACCATCACATGAATTTTCATTTAAATATCTAACTGATATACAAATATGATTCTTGTTCTTATTGAGGCCTTTATTTTTTAATTGTGAAATGTTAAAAAAAATGTTGGTTCTTACTAGGCAATGTTCTTCATTTCTCGACGCAAAAGAAACACTAGAATCCAAAAACTTTCCTTTTATGGAACTCTCCCTCTGGTATCGTTAATTTTTAATTATCTAGATTCCCTCTTGATAAAACACACGAATAACGAATTAGATCTGACAATATAAATAACATGTTCTCTCTAAACAACTGTATTAAGTTAAAAGGGTATCTAAATTTTTGTTTCTTGCTTCGCAAGATTGTCCGTCTAAGTAGCTTTTTTATGCAAGTCTTCAAAGTATGTCTCAAAAACAAATAGGTGCATATTTTGCTATGTTTTTCAGCTAAATCAATCTAACCTTCTTGTTGTTATGTTGTACGTAGGATGAGATCACAAGCCCTCTCACCGCACAAATCGTTGACTTTTGTGATCCACAATTCTTTCAAGAGACCTTTAATCAAACTTCTGAAGTGACCTCTGCTTCAAATTGTTGTGGCTATGTTGAAAACAACAACAACAACAACAATGGTTCGAAGCAAGACCATGAAGACAACAATAACAACAACAATAATGACAACGGGGACTTATCAATCATATTCGATTCACAAGACGATTTCGATAACGACATCACAGCTTCCATCGATTTCTCTTCCTCTATTCAGTTTTCAGCCTCTGATCAACTCCAAGACCAGTTTGATTTCACCGGTGTTCAGCTTCATCAGCCTCCCAACGTCCTCTACTCTTCATCTTCTTGTGATCCCCTGCCTCCGCCTTTATCGGTTTTCGAAGATGATTGTCTTTCTTCTGTCCCAAGTTACAATATTGGCTCCCTAAACCCTACTTCCCCTTCTTGCTCTTTCTTGGGTAATCCCGGTTTACCAACTTACATGTCTGTAACCGGGAATATGATGAATACCGGTTTAAACATGGAGAGATCCGGTTTTTACTCTGGGAGTATCCATTTGGGTTCAGATTTTAAACCATCACATGATCAATTGATGAAGATTCAGGCTGATACTAGTGGAATGTTCTTCCCAGATTCGATTAAACCCATCTTCAATCCAGAAAATCACCATCTCCAGGTACAAATTCCAATATAAATATTTAATGAAACCGGTATAATAATCCGGTTAAATATCTGTACCCGGTATTTACCGGTTTTTGTTTGAAATAGACACTTGACGGTGGAGAAAACCAGAACCACCTTGTGGCAACACCGGTTCTTCCACAGTGTGGAACAGATATAACCGGTTTAGACGATGGGAGTGTCAACAAAGTAGCTAAACTCACTGCCGAGCAGAGGAAAGAGAAGATTCATAGGTATATGAAGAAGAGAAACGAGAGGAACTTCAGCAAGAAAATTAAGGTATCTTTGCTTAACCATTATAACCAGACACCAGACTAAACCATTTGTTATCAATATACCGGTTTGGTTAAAGTAAAGTTTTGTTTAAATAGTATGCATGTAGGAAGACTTTGGCTGATAGTCGTCCAAGAGTTAGAGGAAGATTTGCAAAGAACGATGAATTGTGTGAACCACATAGACATGGTTCTTCAAGCCATCACGAAGAAGACGATGATGATGTAAGATTAATATGGTTTTATAACAGTTAAAACCATATGAAATTTACGTTTTTGATATGATAAACGTTTTAAACCGGTTTGGTTTGCAGGTGGGGGTCAAGGAAGAAGAACAATTGGTTGATTCTTCGGACATATTTTCACACATAAGTGGTGTCAACTCTTTCAAGTGCAGTTATCCAATCCAGTCTTGGATTTGAGTTTGATTATATGGTCATATAATCACAAAATAGTATTTTATAGAGGTTTATTTGTATATTTACTAGTGCAATTTTTAGCCATGACTCATATTTTCTCGGAAATATTTAGAACATAAGAAAAGAGAGAGATGAATAATGGGTTTAGGCAGCTCATGATGAATAAAACTGTAGTGAAGAGAGAGAGGGTTTGTTATTATGTTACATAGACTTACAAAGTTTTGTAGATACTAATTATATAACATGGTATGATATTACAATATCTACTGTATTTGTTGAGTGTTGTATAATGATAGTCATTTGAATATTGTATGCAAGTCTTAAACTTACAAGATTGAGATGTTCTTGCCATGAGAAGTTGCAACAACCCAACTTTGATCACGAACAGGTGAAACGTACTGGAAAACAACCTTCCACCAAATCTTGAAACATTAGGCATGAAGATGAACTTTTTAATTTGATTGAGAGGTGGAGCTTTTCATACTTCATAGAGGCAACACAATTCAACAAAGGTTATAAACTAATAGTTTATTTTCTCTGTGTTTAAGAGATTAAAACATGAAACAATAGGCCAAGGATTGTGCATTTTCAACGAGGAACCAAAATAATTGAATGTCGTACATAATGGCGGAAAAACAAAATACCAACTACAAAAATCCTCAAATTTGTTTTTGATATATTTAGAACTCCAACAATATTCAGAAAGATAATCAAAATGCACAGCCATAAAAGACCAATCAGTGACTGATCGATCCCTAGACAATGGCATTGGCAGCACTAGCAATTCTTGGCCAGAGATCAGCGCACTCTTTACCAATGGGACCAGTGATCGCAGAACCTTTCATTTCTCCCTTGGGGTTGACGATGACTCCAGCATTATCTGCGCAATAGAAAAACAAGAGCACCAGATTAGTATATTTTTTTTACATATACAATCACCAATGGGATAACTAAACAAACAATTGAGAAGAAACAAAGATAAAGTGATATATAGAGTCCATATGGAGCAGAAGCAAGCGTTCAAGCAATAAAGCATCTGTAACGAAGGACACAATTAAATTTCCCAGACTTGTAACCGTATCAACACCCTATAAAACGCGTCGGTGGGTACTTGACTTAAGCCTGGACAATATATTAATCCTATAACCAACCAAATAAATCAAAATGACGATTAAACCTGGTCATAGCTTAAACTACGTATCACTAACTATTGATAAGTAACATGACCAACATTTCAAAACAGGTTTTAGCATGTGGAGTCCAAATGGAGCACACAAATTAACTTTTCCAGAGACATAACAACACCCTCTAACAAGTGTCTGGTCTGATCACGAATTTAATTAGTGTTTAAAGAAAGTGAATTTTACCTTCGAAGTACATGAAGACACCATCCTTTCGGCGCCACGGCTTCCTCTGCCTAACGATGACAGCTGGAAGAACCTTCTTCCTCAGATCAGGCTTACCCTTCTTGACTGTAGCCATCACCATGTCGCCGACGCAAGCTGAAGGCAACCTGTTGAGACGACCCTTGATTCCTTTAACCGAAATGATGTAAAGGTTCTTGGCACCCGTGTTGTCAGCACAGTTCACCGTCGCCGCCACGGGGAGACCCAGCGACATCCTGAACTTGTTCCCCGACGTTCCTCCACGTCCTAATCAGTTTATCAAAAAACACCAAAACCCGATTAAAGCAATGTATAAGCACAATGGAAATTTCAACGACGAGGAGAAGAAGGGTACGAACCTCGCTTCGACATTTTTTTTTTGACGGCTTGAGATGAGACCTGGTGTAAGAAAATTAGGGTTTGCAAGTCTATATAGCGTTAGTGTTGAGGGTTTTTCTCACACTCGGGTTAAGTGGATGGAAGAAGATGACATCTTGTGTTTAAGAAGCCCAACTCTCAGAAGTGTTTCAGGCCCATTTAAAGCCCACGAATAATTACTTTGTGAGATGAATAACGTATTTTGCTTTATACGTCCCACATCGAGCAGTTGGAAGTAACGAGCAGCAATAGTTGTAGATAAGTAAAGGTCTCGTTCGGAGTTAGCGAATCACGCAGCCATGTGGTGAGCACAAAGCGAACTATTCTTTCGCCTTTTACTAAAGAATACCGTGTGCTCTCCATGCTTAAGTGGCATACGCTTATTTTTGGAGGGTTTCCACTAAATAGTGGATCCCGACATCTTTTTAGTCAAAATTGCAAAGTTCTTGTTGTTATGTTTAAGTTCCTAGGAAGGAATCTTATAATATTGTTTAGATAATTGTGAAACGGTGAATCAATCTGGTGAAGGAGTGTAATAGAAGCGAGGTTGTTGATATATACATCACCATTTTGTTTTGTCTTATTCGATTCACTAGTCTTTATGGATTTATTATATCATATAATTTCTTCCTCAATAGTTGAATATGCTACAACTTGTATGTCCATAATGTTGATTAGTCCATCTCTAACAGCGCCAAACTACTAAGAAAATTCAGAAGCAGCTTTGATCTTTCTTCAGTATAGAATCATTCAGTGACCAGTACTCTTTCGACCAGAATTGTAATAACTAGAATATCTCCTACGATATCATCACCCCCCTCTGGTGGTGAACCATTGTCATTGTGAAACAAATAAGTTTTTTTTTTCTCTAAGGAACAGTCAAGAAATACGAAAATAGTCACAGCCACATGTGACCGACCAAAATCAGTTTTAGTCTTTGTCGCCAGTATTATTATCATTACATGTACCGTCTGATTGAACAGTTGATTTCTCCTGTTTAGCTTTGGTCTTCTTCATGGACACCTCTCCTCCTCCTGATCCTTTCACCTTCCTATGACGCGACGAAGACTTTCTATGGGAAGCAGAAGAACTGTCTGAAAGTTGATTAGAACCTTCCTCGTCGTTAACCGAGACAACAACACGCCTCCTCCTGAGCGATGGATCATTCGACGAATCCAACGACGCGTGCCTACTCCTGTGGTGACGTCTCGAGGGTCTTGGTACCATTTCCGATGGTAACACGTTGCTGTTTCGCCTAGGAGGAGAACCGTTTTGTGACTCGGACTTACGCCTTGTCTTCTTGTGCTTTGGTTTATCAGGTGGAGGCAACAACTCTTGTAATCCAACTCCTTCTCCTATTGGATTGTTGTTGGCATCCCTCCGAGAAACTACTTGGCCATTCTCATTTCCTTGAGGGTTGAAGTCATTCATCTACATTTTTAACCTATGATGAGTATACTTATACGGGGATAAATACGTAGAGAGTGTTCCAAATCGGTTATAAACAAAACAATTTTTCTATTACGATTATTATTTTTTAAAAATTGGTCTAGACGGTCTATGCGCCCGTCTATCCATTTTTTAAACAGTAGCGATCGAGTATACTTATACATACATATATGATGATAAATACGTAGAAATGTAGAAACCGTACCCAGCTTGGTGCATTTGATGCGGGACCATCGGATCCTATGTGGGCGACATGCTTTACATCGGTGGGAAACCCGATCTGGATATCATGGTCTTTACCTTCATCTGCAATTTAGATTTTTTCATCATATAAAGATCTGACTTGTGTCACAAGAAACGTCAATATGTTTCTGTGAGTTGATGAGATGAGGAGACTCACCGAAAATCTGAGTAATGTGGCGAAGGCCTTTGAGAAAGCCTTTAACGGACGTGCTCATCTCGGGAGGAATGATTTTCCGTTAGAAATTCAGATGCTGCAACTCTGTGGATGTGCCAAGCCCTAACGTGTAGAGCAAACAAACATAACAAATCAATGTTCTGTCATTCAAGGAGTCTTAAGAGATTAAGAGAGACTGCAAAAGTAACATTTAAAACGTTCGGACATAACAAAGAATGTAAAGTGATCAGAGAATGTAAACCTTCATCGCATTGATTTTAATGTTTCTTTTAACAGAGAATTGGAAAGAGGGCGAGATCTAGAGAGACTTGAAATTAGGTTTCAGACAAATTCTTGGTTGAGAAGATGGTGGAGAGCGCTGAACTTTTTTACACAAAAAAATAGACGCAAAATTATCTTTTTCAAGTTTTTTATTTTTACTGTTTATATATATTTTTATAAATAGATTTCTTTCTATTCTAATGGAGGCAACGTAGAGTTAGGATTTTGTTTGGTCAATTCAGAATTTGATGACTTTATTGATGTTTGGTTTAAAGATTGAAAAAATGGTTCAATACCATATCGATTTGTGAATGTATATGGAGATTGTGAATCGAGGAAATGACTTGTGAATGTATATGGAGACTTGGTAAATAGTTATCCTTGAAAATATAGAGATTATTGCTTTTGGCTCATTTGAATGCTCATGAAATGGTCTATCCATGAGCTGTACCTCCATCCGGAAGTTAGATCTGTGTCTTAAATAGATCCGGGTTTAACCATTTAGTTGAAAAAAAAATGGAGAATAGAATAAGTTGTGAAGGAGGATCGATAATTCCTGTGTACGTAGACGATATTAAGCCACAGATTGAGTGATAGGTATGTTAAGTAGATACATGATCACATTACTATTCATAAACCCTTACTCAACGTATATAGTGTATTAATCATTCTAACAGCAACAATAAAACTTATTATTATTCCAAGGAAATACATATAGTATACTTATCATTCCGACAACAACAATAAAACAAAATAAGACAAAAAAAACAACAACATAAAAATGCGCTCTCCAAGTCACAGCCTCAATGTCAAGTCGATGGAACCACTCTCGGTTGCAGTATCTAGCGGACCTTGCGGTCTCCGTTGCTCCAGCTGGCAAAGAAGCGGAAGCGTACGAGAACTTTCCGATGCCATCGCCGGAAAAAAATTAATCAGCTTCGGCTTCTCCTGCTGCCTAGACAAAAAGTTAGAATTGTTAGCAGGAGTGTTCGCTGGAAATCTTTTATGAAACCTCCCTTGTTCATCTATATGATGACCACTACGGTAATAATTCAAGTTGAAACGACTCCTCCCAGACAAAGCATGATTATGGTTCCTGTAGTGTCGGAAGGTTGTGGGTGCGGCTGCGGTAGAGGAAGAGAAGGTGAAGAAATGATGATTGGAGTGAAAAGTGTTGGAGTGCGAGATTTGGTCTTGAGGTGTTAAGAAGATTCTTTTACAAAGGGAACATTCATGGTGGTTTGAAACATGCATGAGATCCTTTTTCATGCCAAATCCACCGATCATTTTCTGTAAATCTTTATATTTGTATATTAATGAAGATGCAAGAGATTGAAACACATCTATTGAACTATATTTATATACAAATTTATGTGTAAAAGTGAGGAGATGCATGCATGATGCCAACCCTATTTTGAGGAAAATATATTCACATGTTTGTTAATCCCTTATATATTAATTGAAAAACATTACAACCTTTAATTATAGTCATGTGTCATCACCAGAATAAAATTCAGAATCTTTAGAAAATATGTTGGTCCAATTAAGTATATATTATACTTTTCATTAAACTAATCATAAAATTAATTAGCGTGTACAATTACTATTTTCTTTTATTTCCTTAAATAAAAGCTACGGAATTACCAAATATGAATAATATATATATAACAATTAATGATTCTAATAATAAAGATTTGATAACACTTTATATCTCATCCATCTTTTTTGATTAATTTTATATTATTAAAATAAATTAAACAATCAAATTAGCTATAAAATTAAAATATAGATTTTTCGTATATGTTATATTTTGAATTTAAAAAGTGACCAAATTACTAAAACTGTTAAAATTATTATGCTGAGTTGTCACGTAATTGGAATGTTAATTTGTTTACGTGGCGGCTTGAAAATCAATTGAGAATTTTGTTAGTCCAAAATTAAATTGTTAGGGAATGTTATATTATATAGTATGTCCATTATGGACCATTTATTTATAAAACTGAAATTTATTATATATTATTTTTTAAAATAAAACCTACGGAATTACCTAATTTGATTATGATATATAGTAAGTAATGATTTTAAATAATGAAGATTTGCTAATAATTTGTATACTTTCTATCATTTTTGTTTAATTCTTTATTATTAAAATAAATTACACAATTACATTAATCATATATTAAAATTTTAGATTTTTTTTTAATATGTTGTATTTTGAATTTTTCAAAACGAGTATAGATTACTAAAACTGTTAAAATTCTCACATAAACTTTTGTGATCAATGTTTAAATTTTTTCTATAATAAGATACAATGATAATAAAATCATATAAATAAATAATTTTATTTTAATTGGTGTTTACGTTAATATATATATATATATATATATATATAATTCATATCATTTAAAGTTAATTATATATCACATACGATGGATAAAGTTGATTGTTTTGATTTATTTATCCTAAAATGATTGCGAATAAACAAGAGCGGTCATTTGATTTATATGTGCAAGCCAATTTATTACATAATAGTAACTGATTTCTTAGTTATTTAATATATAATTATAATTTTATTATTTCATAATATGCAGAAAAATATAAAATAAGTAATAAATATAAAATATTTATCCTGCACAAGGCGTAGATCTTAACCTAAGTATGCATCTCTTTAATAATTTTGAATCTTAAACATTTTCTAAATCTCATGCCAAAATAAAAGAAAGAAATGAGAATAAACTCAAAATCAATAATTATATCGAGCAATAACCAAAATGATACAAAAAAGGAGAAAAATATCTAAGATAGATAGTGTAACACCCCCGAACCGTTTTTAGACATTGGTCAACCATTCAGGCAATAGTCAAACAAGAACATGCCCAAACGACCTTCCTCTGCCAAGTCCGAAAGTGTTACAACGGGTTGAGAATAGACTTTCCAAGTCACAAAACATAATTCTGTAACCCAGAATATCCATTCAAAACTCGTTTCCTCTAATCTTCGGCCTGAGGCTTTGCAACCCGTACCGAATCATAGAGTTGTGTTAGGTTGGACTAACCTAATATCAGATTCAACAAGTCACGAATATAAAACATATTTTATTTCATATATATATATATATATATATATAACATGAAGTTCACAAGCCCAAAATATGATACATAGGGTCCATGGACGCAGCCGAAAGTAAAACATACATTCATATATCTTGAAAACGAGTCTTTAGCAAAAGATGTCCAATCTACACCAGCTCCTACAGTTCCACGAGCGCTATGGTGCTTTCTACTGTTCACCTGCAAAAGGATGTGAGGAGTTTCACTCAGTGAGCCATAGTTCCCTATCTAGCATATACAACTACCTGTCATTCTAAACCCAACCCCAAACACAAGCAAGACGGGTAGTTCAACAATCAATATTCAAGATAATAAAACATGACCGATTTAAGCAATAAACCATTAAACCATAATAATTCAAAACATTCTTTATGAGTGTCACATCAATCAACCATATATATATACTTTTAGGGCCCAACCGAATCATTCTTCCTCCACATAAGGGACACCGGCAATCCCTTCACTATTACACCACACTGGCGTAGGCGCTGGGGAATCGCCCGGTCACGGTCCTCAATCGGAATCGCTGTGCCCCGGTCCTCTATCGGACTCGCCGGGGGCTGTCACATCCACGTGTGACTCTCGGCCTTGGTGATCAAACCAAGTTAAACCGAGCCGACCACTTTCCGGACCACGACCGGCTTAGTGGTACCATTTGAGGAAGCAATGACCTGCAAACTACTACTAGAACCACCACGAGGTTCTCACACAATAGTACCCACATGAGGTACACACTATAACAACATATAATAATCACACAATCACAATAATCCGGGTGCTTAGACTAGTCTTGCTATCCACTTAGCCCAGACATCGTCTCAAGCCTCGGATCCACAAACTGACACCTAGACCGGTCCGGCTATCCTAGCTCGGAAGCCGTCTCCGATGTCAGGAACCTGCATCAAAAATTCGTTAACAAACAATTAACTGTGATTCACAGTGGTTAACCGATGTGGCTTGATTTTCTGATTTCGGAAGCTGACCAAACCTTTTTTGTTCCCTCCAAATCTTCTTCTTGATTTCGTACCGTTAATGCCTCAATCTTGTAACATGTCTTGCCTCTCTAAGCAGCTCTTTAAAATTATTTCTTAATTTTCTTTTCTTTTCTTTTTTTTCTCTTCCCTTTCTCTTATTATTTTCTTCTCTTCCTTTGCTTTTTTTTCTCTTCGTCGTTGGAGTCGAGAACAAGTGGAAAGTTGCAGCCCTTATATAGCTAAGCACATCATATAAGGTAGTGACAAATGTCACACTCCTCCCTGGCCATGTTTTATTATAATGATTAAGCTAATTGCTCTCTCTATAATTTTCCCAGGTAACCACCATCTCTATTTTATCTCTACTCCAAGATGAGCACGTGGTAATGACACAGCACAACTGAATATGAATCACTCTTCTCCCTTTCTCTTTTAGCCATGTATCCCTTTTCTTTAAGGATAATTAAATAATCCAACTTGGTGACCAAAACTCTTTTCTCATTGGTCACCTTACTCCTTAAAAGATTACTTAATTATCCAATTAAGCAACTGGCTTACTTTTAATGCCTCGATAGCTCCTCAACTTTAGCTTAATATTTATGTCTTGAGAAAAATTTATTTTTGAAAAATAAATTACTAACTCGTAATAAATTCCCAAAATAAATTACTAGAATTATTTATTTAGAAATAATTCTTTTCCATGAAGATGGGTATTACAAATAGGATTGACACGTGAACGTAAACTTCTCATAACCATAATTAACTTTTAAATTGTTAAATCATTATATAACATCGAATTGACATAGTTTCTTTGTAACCAAATAGTAGACATGAGATTCTTCGGCCTACACGTTAGGTTTTTATGCGACAAATAATTTTTTGACCTAAAATATTTTAAAAATGAGATCAGTTCATTAGCAAACAAATTATGTAATTAACAAAAACGTTTTTAAGAAATTGTTTAAAAGCCAAAAATATTAATTCGATCAATAATATAAATTTTATTTTCCATAAAATATTTCTTAAATGATTTTCATATAAATTTACATCCATGCATTGACTTTATTAACATTTTTTTAGAAAAAAATATTTTCTATAAAAAAAAAAAATTTATATATAAAATACATTTTGAATCACTTTTAGAGGGTCCCGTCAGATGACACGTCATCAATTCGTGGTCTCTGGAAGCCGACACTGCATTTTATTATAGAGTGGAGCCCATTATTGAAAGCCCAATTTTTTATGAGCCGAACAATGTTTCTAGGGTTTCGTCTTCGATACCAAAACATTTCTTCCGTTCGTCTGAAACGAAAACGATCGAGTGGCCAGGTATTCTCTTCTCTCCCGTCGCTCTATATTCTCTTCTAATCTACTGAAACGCTCAGAGTTAGATCAATCGCCTTTACCCTCTTCTTAACTCACGATCTGACATTGAATGCGAGTTTACCCCCTGAAAGTCTGTGTATCTACACCTATGTAAAGGTTAGCATCCTTCCCTTGAACATCATCATCTCAATCCTTCAAAACGCCAAAGCTTAACTACTTTCTTTGAAATGGCTAACTCATCGATTCTCCTTTCTGATTTGAAGTCCAGACGCTGCTCCTACACCGTTCAAGTGATGTTCCCCAACTGACGTGTAGTTGATTGAGGCAGTATTTGAAAGAGAACGTAGCTTTGGATACCTGAGCTTCGGGATGGGACCCAAGCGTGAGGTCATTGGTAAGGCCTTCTCTTTCTTTTATAACCAGTTTTTCTGTTATTCTCTGATTTTCAATTCATGAATCGATCTACTGCTCGGTATCAGTGAAGGTTCGATACTTGGCCGAGCTATGGAGGAGAGTGGTCGCGTGATTGAAGCCGCCAATTAACTTACCTGATATGCATGTGATGCGTCGTCTCAAGTGATACTAGGCAAGGTCTCATTAACTAAAACTATATATGAAAAGTTATGCAGTCATGTACTTAACCGTTCACAACATGATTTTTATATTTTTTATTGGCAGCTGAGCAGACAAGAAACAACATGGAGAGTAATCATGAAGTCTATGCTATGTTAAAAGGTAAAGATTTGATATTGTAAACATATGCATTTACCACTGGAAGCTATTTTCTTATTTTTTGAATACTAGGCATGGTGTAGCTGCTGTTAAATTTTTTACTCAGTTCTCACCTTGGTCATCTTCTTTATTGAATGTCTTCCTCCCACTCACAAACAGGTTTGAATTCTTGGACATGGTGGTGATGCACGAAGTGTTCTTGTGGGAACAAGAAAAGAATGAAGCGAATGGACAAGAAAAAGAACAATGCCGATCAACTCGCTGTGGGTCGCAAAAAGGCTAGTTCCACTTTTTGGGTGACGTTGCTTTTTATCAGTACATGTCACCAAGGATACTACTGTTTCACTTACGTCTTTTTGGTTGTGTACAATTGGCAGGCCTGGTGTTTTGGCTGGTGAAGCTACTGCGACCAAAGTGACTGATGTGCGCTCTTTTCCTTAAAAAAACTCATATGTATACATCTGCAGACGAAGTCATCAAATTCTCTTCTCGACTTTAACCAGAAAATGGGGTCTTCCTTGGTTTCGAGACTGTAAGGAGACACTCACGAGATTTTCCATGGTAAGCTTTGTTCATCTCAATGAAAGACTTCTGAACGTTTGCATTTGCAGGTATAGAGAACACTTTTAATAATTGATCATGCGTACAAGAGATCTAATTTTCGAAGGATTTGACTGCAGCTCTAAAGTACTCGGGATCCCCACTGGTCTGTATAGTAACCATCCAACCCGGCTTTTCTTTTCACTTGATATATTTGCATGACCTCTTTTATTATCCCTGCATTTGTTGTCATTTAATTGGATACAACTTTAAGATTGAACAGTATCTCCACCTTATTATAAACATGGTGGGAAATGGATGAACCAATAGGTTAGGTTTTGTCCACGTAGAAGTGTGGATTCCTATGATTCGAAGTTTCCATCAATGTCACTATGTAACCTTTCATTGCCTCTATTCCCCTTTGATTTTGAGCCTAACATAACTTCGACTAAGTTTGTTTTATAACCATTTGTATCCATAGCAAAGAGATTTAATAAAAAATAGTGATACTCAATTATTCTAATTTATATTCCTAGATTAAGAAATTAAGAATTATAAGTTCAATCCACATATTTTTCATGTGCTTTCATAAAGGGAAAATTGGTTTTAGGCATTTTGTGCTACAAAAAAAAAAAATTCTTGCGTTAAATCCTATATTTTTATTAATAGGAGCTTTAGGTATAATTTTTTTTATCTGACGAATAAAAAACAATATCTCTGATATAAAAACCAATCCAGATAAAAGAAAATATTCTACTTTTTTTCTAATACTTTTTAAAATTTTAAATAATTTATTCATCATCTGCCATTTTTTACTAATTCAAAATGTACAATTACAAGGTTTGGTAAAAAATAGTGTTAATCCATATAAAACTTCAGAGATAACAAATCTACTAACTAACATGCATATGACAAATCAGCTAATATAGCAAAAAAGAATATTCATTACAAAAACAAATAAATGAATGTTTCAGATTCTTTGTGAAGTAAAAACCTCTTTTTCAACAATAGTTTTGCACTGAAAAACACAAAATATGGTAATCACATTAATCTACAAATCTATGAACCTTATATACTAAATCACAAGTCACCAGACGAATCAGATACTGCCATATGGAAATTAATTTAAATTTTAAAAAAAGAAAAATGCAAAAAAAAAATTGAAATTAAACGTTTAAATCAAATAACGTATCTTTTATCAACTGCTTCTATTAATTTCTTTTCTTTACAAAATAAAATCCCTAATACTTCTCACACTACACCCATTATCTCTCTCTGAAACCCACTCACGTTGCCATAGTTTTAAATTCATCTCTTCCTCATTTAGAAATTGTAAGTTATTTTTTTCTTTTGCAACAACTCCATTGATTCTCTCTGAATTTTCAATTTCTAACCTTATTGATCTAAAGCTTCTAATGATCGTACTACAGTTTTAGATGCAGATCAAAATAGTTTCTCATCAAGTAGTGGCACAACAATAGTCTTCAAAATATATTTTTTCAACTAAATGAGCAGAAGAAAAACAATATATGCTATGGATTGATAGGTGGATCCTACTGCAAAATTGGAGGATGAAGATTAAAGTTCAGGTTTGTGAAACTAAAAACACACACAAACTCTTCATTCTCAAATAATTTTTTTTTCATGAATTTTTGTACTCTGTTGATCGATTTATAAGTTTTCCCTCTTTAGATACTGAAAAAGCTACGTACATACTCCATAGTGAAAAAGGTAAAGATAAACAAGATATGTAAATATCATTTCTAAATGGAAAATCAAATATTGATTTAATGATTTCCTGAACTGTTATTGTAGCGATAGTTTTTTTTTTTGAAACTATTGTTATAGCGATAGTTCAGAAAAGGAGAAATTACAAAAATGTAAAATGTGGAGATGATTAAAAGACAACAAATGGACCCAAGAAACTCATATGGTAGAGAAAACGAGAACAAGATATGCCTACTCTCTAGATCAAGATCTCACCTGGTCAGGTTGGTTTTTTTATACTTTATTTTATCTGTTTCTAATCTCATAGAAGTTTGGTGATAGTTTCCATGTTCTTAATGCAAGTATAGTTTAAGAAAAGAAAACCTAATAAAATACTAGGAAAACAGTACTACAAAACAAAAATAAATATAAAAGAAAAAGAATACAAATATATTAACGTTAATTATTTACAAAATATATGCTTTTTCTCGATTTGATATTTCATATGTAATGTTTTTTTTGATAAGTAAATTATTATATAATGTTCATCTTTTTTTTTTGGCAACTATTATATAATGTTCATCTTGTGTCCATATTGGACTGTTTTATTTATTTTAAAAAAATCATAACTAATTTTCAGATAACATGATTTATTTAGTCTTCAAATACAATAAGATGTACAAAATTAACTAATATACATATTTTTAAATAATAACAATTTATATTAAATATTAATTCTAACTATTTAAATTATTTGTTAATTTTCATCCCGCCGACGGGCCGACCAAGTATATATATATATAATTATTGTACATATTCTTTGTACTGTATCTTCCTTCATCCCTTGCAATCGAATTGAATCTTAGCATTTATGTATTAAACCATCTTAATGAATATGTATAGCAAAAGACATGAACATGTTATGGTTAATGTTATATTAGTTATTTTGCTCGAGTCGGTCAGGACCCAAAGATTATCATAGTGGTTGATAATTGAACATGAAGAAGACCGTTTTAACACAAGCAAAATGTAAGCAATAACAACACGAAGAAAGTAATCTCTAAAAAGACTATTAACAATTATATTTGTAGATGCATGCTGAAGGCAAAAGTATGTCAGTAAAAATTCTATAAATTAATAATGTTAGAAATATAATATTTTATTAATTTATAGAATTGATAGTTTATTTTTTTTAAAAAATATATATATATATATATTGTATATTTAGTAATTAAAATAGAAAATCAATGTTTATTATATTATTTGGTGTATTTTTTTTTGGTTAGCTGTTCATTTAATAGCTCAAGTTGTGGGCAAACAAGCCGATTCTCCGAAGAGCACTTCCGTTTGTCCAGATCTGATCTATATTGGAGAAAATATAACTTCTGATTCTTGCTTCTCTCGCTAGCGAATCCGTCTGACCATTCCGACTCTGAGGAATATGAATCATACTCACATCCTCAAAGTTTTCCTCATACAAACAAATATTTTGTATCATTTATTTAATAAATGTTTCAAATTGATATTATTTATTTTTCTGATACTATTTATGTGATATTATATGATCTTTTTTCTTATACATTTTTTGAAAATGCAAACCTAAAATACAAACCACAAAATCATACAAAAAATAATAACCTAGATCACAAGTAAATTAAAATTTTAAGTATATAGATATGTCTAATTATCATATATCACCATTTTAAGTAAAACTGAGTAGGTATGGTGTGTTCAATGCTAGTTAAAATTTTGGAGTAATAAATGTTTTCATTTTGGGAAGGATATTAATGGGAGGTAAATTATTTGTTGGCAATGAATCCAGCAGTTTTGGGAATTTTAAATTTATTTTTGTTTGTGTATTGTAAATTTTCAGGAAATACATTTCTTAATTGCTCCTCCGTATAATATTTCTTTTAGTAAAATCGTAATCAGTTATTTTGGAAAATATTAACAAAAATGAATTATATGTTCCTGGTCTTCTATGTGGAGTAGGAAAATATTAACAAGGTATAAATTCTTTCCAACTTTTGCACATGATGATTCAGCGAAAAAGATAGAGATTGACCAAGTATAACGACTTATACATCTAGTTTTTATCTAACATAATCTAAAGACTGGAACTCTGAAAGACTTAAAATCAATAGAAACATCCAAAGAGAATTTTTTTTAAAAAAAACAATGATTAATTTTAGTATTTATATAATATTGCTTATGAGGTACAAATCAACTACAAAAATCAAAATAAAACTATATAAGAACTTGTGGGAATAAAACAATTTCTTTTCTTTTTCTCCTTCTGCTTTTCATTTGATCACTCATTGTCCCTAAGGCTTTCACTGGTGAGCCAAAGTTTCTTCCGAACAATAAAAACCACATTGTTCTCACCATCTTCATTGTCTTGGTCAAGTTCTGAACCTGTAGTTACCTTCTCCAATGCCACAACCTCCCAATGCAGAGCCTTCATATACTTCTTGATCGATTCAACTATGCTCTCCTTATCCCTGATGATGATGAATCCTGTAGGTCTAAGAATCCTATCCATCTCAAGTAATAGATCCTCCACACTGCATCCTTTGCTTTTAATGTCTGAAAAAACAGTCCATGCGTGCAATAGATCGTATGTTCGCGGGTACGTAGAGAAAGCCTCACACCTAACAATAAAGAGGAATGGTGAAAACGTGAACTATTATTGTTAAAAAGTTAACGACTATGAGGTTTGTACCAGTTATGATTTGTCCCGATTAAACCGCGGTCGTAGATGAGTTTAAGAGTGTTGGGACCGTAGGGAGAGACAACGTTCATAACCCATACATCTTTGTCTTTAAGAGCAGCTGCGAAAGAACCCATGTGAGCTTTCATGTCCATTATGTTCCTCACAGTGTTTGCTTTTATTTTTGACGACATTAGGTTCCAGTAACTGTCCACTTGCTGTTTCCAAAGCTCCTGCAAACAAAAAGAAGATAAACAAAACAATATGCTTAAACTCTTTTTGTGTGTGTGTTCTATAATCTTTTTCAGAGTAAAAAAACCACTCGTACCGTGTCTTTCTCAAACATATGTGTTGAGTAACCAAAATCTGCAAGACGAGGAGGAGGAGAAGTCATCCTAGCTGGCCAAGGAGCTAACCCACTTCCCTTGGTTTTATGGTCATCTGTATTTAACAAAGAAACAAATTAGAGAAAATGGGAACTAAGTGTTGTGAACAAACGCAAATCAAACTCAAAGAAAGCAAAGAAACCAAAACGCTCAGATACCCATTTAGAGTTTGTAAATTATTATGCGAACGAAATAACCCTTTGGACCCATATTTATAATATCCTCAAACCCCGATTTCTTTTTTTATTCTTTAGAATACATATTTATCCTAGAAAAAGTAAAATTTCTGGTGTACCGGCCTAATGAATGCTAGACTTTTTACTGGTGCATAGAGATATAAGACAATTCCAAATTTAATACTAAGTATGTCTCAAAAAACTAATGTACTTACGCTTGGAGTAAGGAGTGATGCAAGCTTCCATTGACACACCATAAACAGCATCAGGATCAGCATCCGAGCGACAAAGAGGAGGCTGTGTCCCAGCCTCTCTCTCCAAGTAACAGTCATTACTCAAAGGTTTCTGCCAAACAACAGTTTGGTTTCTTTTAGCAGCGATTCTCCAACACATTCTTTCAACAAGGGTACTCATCTCCTTCCATATCCTCAAACTATCTTCGTCTTGCGCGTAAGCTTCGGGAGAGGAATAAGCGAAATAGCCTCCAGGTCTTAGCACTCGGTCCAGCTCGAGAAGAAGGATGCCGTCTCTTTGAAGCCAGTCGATCCTACACCGAGAGCAGTGAGCTAGCTCGAATGATCTGCTCGGGTAAGGAAGTCTCTTGGTGCCTAAAACGCCGAGGTAAGCAGGGATGCCTCTCTCTAATGCAAACTGGATTTGGTTCTGGTGAACGTCGTTAGGCGCTAATGACATTGCGATTATGTCAGATGAGAGGAGGTAAGCTCCGAAACTAGCAACTCCACATCCAACATCAAGAACCGTTCTTAATCTCCCTTGGTCGTTTAATACATCGTTAGAAAAGTTAAGCATCTGCAAGTCACAAGAAGCCAATAGAAACACATTTTTATATTAAATATTTTAGTTTTTTTTAATGTCAAGTTATAAAATTTTTTTTGATGAATTTTAAAAATTAGATACACAAACAAACCAATTAAACAGATTTAGGGATTTAGACCGATTAAAATATTTAGATTGATATAGACTAATTTCAACCGAAACAGTCTAAACCACAGTCTAAACCGACTTGAATCACATATATCAGATTTTAAGAAAATCGTTTTGGATATAACCGATTTTTAGAACATTGCATATTATCATTAACGAAAAAATTAAGCAAAGAGGCTTACATTGGCAATGGATGCAATGTACTTATCAGCTCCATAATGGAAATGAGTGCCACCACCTGGAAAATTGATCTTATCGCCTTTGACAACCATCCAGTTCTGGTCAGACTTCTCTTTAGCAAGGTGAGTGTGAGGTATGTTTGCTTGCCACACTTCATCTCTGCTCTTAGGCCACTTTATAGGAACCTAAAAGAACAAAAACAATCAGGACAAAGGTAGCAGAAAGTGGTGAAATCAAAAGCAAGAAGAAAGCAAAAAATGTAGCTACCTTGTAACCAGATGGAGGAGGAATCAAACAATTAAACTTTCTTTCTGGTGGAGGACAGTGACGTTCATAATGTTCCATTAGAGATAGATCAAGCTTCAACCTCATTTGGTAGATGAAGTTCCTATCTAAGCAAGGGATGATCTCTGAATGTCTGTCATCACAAACCTTAACATGTATACACCAAAGTTAGCTTTTGCATTAAGCATAAGTTTACATTTGAGTTTGGATAAAGCAACTTACAGGGAAGCTCTTTGCCACAACAAGACTGTCTTCTTCATTGCTCACAGATCCATCCTGTTTGGTATCATCATCATCACCACCCAAATAAGAAGATCCGAGTTTTCTCAATGATCTTCCATATTCCAATGCTGATGCACCTTGGCTAGAGGAATCATAGTACATATACAAGAAACAGAGGAATAAAGCCACCACGCAGATGGAAGCAATGAGGCGCTTCTTTTGGCCTCCATCAGATCTCCCTCTCATCATCAAAACCCAAAGAATCAAAAGAGATTCCTAAACAAAAACTTTCCTCTAGCTAACTATGTGAGTTTCTCTGCATAAATAAATAAAGAGAAGAATTAAACACAGTCAAAAGTGTGAGATAGTGTAATATAGATAGTCAGTGGCAACAAATTTTCAAAGTTAACAATAAATGGATGGAATAAAAAAACAGACTTGGAATGGAAGATTCAGATCCGTTTTTATTGTGCCAAAAACAAAACCTTAGCATCTTGAAACAGAACCTAAAGTTAAGTGGAAACCAAGTAACTGTAGTGTTTATAAATCTTTAGTTTTGGAGGAACCACCGACAAGTTTTGTTCTTCCTCAGACAAAACAAAAAGGATTAAATCTTTTAGAACTAAACTGAACTAGTAGATCTGGGAGTACAGAGTAGTAAGTAGTGTTTCCATTTTCTCGGTAATGAAAGTATCGATTTCCGGGTAAACTGAAACATTCATTGATTGTTAAAAAAAGAAGGAAAAAATGGAAAAACTCACAGAAGAACAAGAAGAGTCGAGAGATCCGAGAATGGGAGTGAGTGAAGTGACGAATAACTTTATAGATTCAGATCTCACAGGCGAATGATATTAGCCTTTTTCACTGGCTATATGTTTTCTTTTTGGGTGAATTGGCGAAGTAACACTAATGGGAGAAGAATTGAGAAACTAACCAAAGGAAAATCTGACAGTGCGGATGTGACAAGTTAGAGCAGTTTTGGACCCTTTTCTCCTTTGGTAGCGCGTATGCGTGAGAGTAGCTCAGACAGTTGTTTGCATTCTGTTCATACTGACCCCTACAAATGTACACCTATTTACTCTGCTCAGTCAAATCGGTAACCTAACACTTACATCAGTAATTAATTGAACTACGTTTCCCGCTTAAAACTTTGTGTGGCTATTAACACATATATTTTTCATTTAAGGCATATATTCTATTCTGTAAGTTCAGCATAGAAGAGTTTCAGAAACATGGCAGCAGATGCAGACAACGGAGCACTTAATACGGAAACAAATGAAGTTGAGGTAAATCGATAACTTTCACCATAGTTTGCATTAAATGGATCTGATGGGAATCGGGTAGGGTTGTATATGTTGGTGTGCTTATATAAGTGAGAATAGCTTAGATCTGGTGGGGATGGTTTTGAAGCTTTCTGTACTACTCCATACAATAATAATAGAAAAGTATGAATCTAACATATTTTTCTTTTACGCGTCAACAGATATTTCCACAGGACAAGGTTCGCATTCTAACGGGTCAATGGGTCCGCGAACTCGATGGTCGCTGGATATTTGACCAGAAGTTTGAAGCAGATCATATGTGGATCCAACTCAAATCTGGACTCCCATTTGAGGAGTTGGTTGACATGGTGAAGACACGGGTGGGTATGGAAACAAAAAACACTTCGGTGAAATTATCTTATCAATACCCCGCATGGCTTGAGATTGACGACGGAGATGGCTCAACCCCTCAGTTCATAAGCGATGACTATGAAGTTGAACAATTCGTTCAAATGCGGAGGAAAATTGAAGAGGTCAACTTGTGTGTCTCCATAGCACAAGTTGTAGATGTTGTCGGAACACAGGGAAAACCTGACGGCGGAGACGATCAGCATGGGACACCAGGCGGTTGTGAGGATCCTATAGAAGAGGGTGGCGTAGGGTCATATTCAGAGGACGCATGGCACGATTTCGCAATGTCTGATACCCCACTCACATGCCCCCCACTAAAAGAAACGGTCGGAACAATGACTATAGAGGAACCGGGTAATACTATTCCATATTACCGTAGCGGAATAACAATACGCGAACCTTCAATAATACGTCTTCAAAGTCCTCGTCTGCGCGACACCAATAAGGGGAAGGGTATAGCCGTCGACCAAAGAGGGGACATAGATTGTGATGAAGATGATTGTGAGGTCCCAGGGAGGGCTACTCGACGAAGCCCAGCATGGGAACACGAAGAGAGCAGTCGTAACGTACGACGACAACTTTTCCCCCCACATGTTCCTGAAGAGAACAATGAACAGCACGGGGTCTCATCTGAAGAGACAGAGCCTGAAACCCTACCGCAAGAGCTCCCAGTTGAGCAATACAACATTTGGAATCGATTCCAAGATGCGTTATTTGAAATGTTGAACGACATAACGGGTGAGCCAGCTCTGTTTGGTCGC
Organism: Brassica napus; assembly: GCF_020379485.1. NCBI lineage: Eukaryota > Viridiplantae > Streptophyta > Magnoliopsida > Brassicales > Brassicaceae > Brassica > Brassica napus. The sequence goes on along the minus strand of NC_063451.1, from coordinate 1,103,996 downwards.
GATGCTCCCCCCGTCATTGATAGCATCGGTCGAGATGGTACGTACTATACTATTTCTTATATATGGAATAGTTTGGTCACTGCGATATGCAAGGATTGATCAAGTCTGATGAGTCTTAACATAGGCTTATGTGTTTATTTCGTAGGCGTTGATGGTGCGTTAGAAGATGTGCGCTACGAAGGGGATGGTATATTCGTAGGACGAGTCTTCAAGTCTAAGAGTGATTGCAAAATTAAAATTGCAATTTATGCAATAAACCGCAAATTTCACTTCCGCACCCGAAGATCAACGCCAAAATTTATGGTCCTCGTTTGTGTTGCCGAAGAATGTCCTTGGAGGGTATATGCGGTGAAGCTGGATGGGTCAGGAAATTTCCAAATACGCCAAGCAACATTAAAGCATTGTTGTACGGTTGATGCAAGAAGGAACTATCACCGGCTCGCTACAACGCAAGTTATTGGTGAACTGATGCAGTCACGTTATGTGGGCATTAAGAAAGGTCCAACTCCAGATGGTATCAGGAAAATGTTACTTGATGAGTACCATGTAAACGTGTCATATTGGAAAGCATGGAGGGCCAGGGAAGTTGCGATGGAAGGTTCCCTCGGGTCAATGGCTGGAAGTTACGCTCTCTTGCCTGCATATATGGGTCTACTTCAAACAACCAACCCAGGAACAATTTGTATTCTGGAGAACACCGAGTTGGATGTTGGTGGTATCATGTTTAAGTACGCCTTCATAGCGTATGGTGCATCAGTTGCAGGGTACCAATACATGCGGAAAGTCATTATTATTGACGGAACAAGTCTTAAAGGGCGATATGGAGGTTGCCTACTATCTGCATGTGCCCAAGATGCAAATTTTCAAATATTCCCTCTTGCCTTTGGAGTGGTCGATAGTGAAAATGATTCTGCCTGGGAGTGGTTTCTCCAAAAGCTTAGCACCTTTGTCGTGGATTCCGCAGAAGTGGTTTTTATATCAGACCGCCATGGAAGCATTTACACGGGATTGAAAAAGGTTATTTACCAAAATTTGTTTACTATACTTTATGTATATAGTATATAGAATAGTCCTGTAACATAAGGTTTTTCAGGTTTACCCGACTGCACATCATGCAGCGTGCACTGTCCATCTATGGAGGAACATAAAAGCTCGGTTCAAATCCAAACGTCTTGCAGGAATGATGGGCGCTGCTGCTCGAGCGTTTACAATCGCTGAGTTTAACAAGAGGTTTATTGAAATTCAGAAGGTCCATCCTGGGTGTGCTGCATATCTTGTGGATATAGGTTGGCCGTCATAATGTTTATATATTATGGTAAACTATACTATGTCGTGGTCAGAAATAGTATAGTAATATTTGTTTTCATCTTACTTATTAGGTTTCACGCACTGGACCCGCGCACATTTCAGTGGTGTTCGGTACAACATAATGGATTCCAATATTGCGGAGTCCTGGAACGCAGTTCTTAAAGAAGCAAGAGAATTCCCACTTATCTCAATGTTCGAATACATTCGAACAACGGTGATGACTTGGTTTGCTATCCGGCGCCAGAAGGCTGGACGCCAAGCAGGGACATTGACACCAAAGGTTAGGAAGATGGTGGAAGCAAACTTTGAAGCCTCTACCTGCCTTTCTGTGCGCCCAATTAACGAGATGGAGTTTCAAGTTCAAGCCACTGAAGGGTCGTGTTACATGGTTAACCTTCTAGGCGGAACTTGCACATGCAACGAGTTCCAGGAATTAAGGATCCCATGCAAACATGCTATTGCTGCTGCTGGAAGAGCTAACATCCCAACTGATTCAATGGTTGCAACGGCCTATTATGCAGAGACTTGGACCCGTGGGTTTGAGGAAAGTATTTACCCTGTCCCAGCTGTGGGTGCTATCGAAATAGGGGGTTCAATGACTGGAGAGTTGTTACCGCCAGCTATGAGGAGGCCACCTGGCCGTCCAAGAAAGCTAAGGATTATGTCACAGGGAGAGGATAAGGTAAAACCATAAGTACTTTTGATAGACTATACTAGTACTTGTGTATAGTATAGCAAACTGATACCGAAAATCATGATGTTTTGTTAGCGTTCTGGAAATCGTCAAGGGCGTCGCTGCAGACGTTGTAGGAGGGAAGGCCACAACAAGGCCTCCTGTCGCACCGCCATCTAAAGAAGCAGCGTAGTACTGGGCAAATGAAGGTGGTCAAGGAAGTATGTTTTTGTGACCGGGCCTAAATAATGTAAGCAGACATCTGAAAAGGATGGCGTGCATGGTTTGCAGTCAACTTTTGTGGTGAACATGTGTTGAATATGTTCGTATATAACAACAGCTGTTGTATACGCTCTTATTTACGACTATACCATGTAGTTAGGCTGGCAGCAGTAGTAAATAGTATGGAACTGCTGGTGTTGATATGGTTGCCCTTATGTAAACCTTCATCTTTTGTTGTGATATAAAGGAAATGCCCATATGTTTAACTATTTTTATGTTGTCTCCCAAAGGTAACCTAACGTAACGATCCATTTGTGTTACGACATAAGGTTATGTGTTTCAATGACAAAGTAAACATATGAGAATCTTCGTACTACTGGACTAGTCCCTTAAGACAGCCGGTACGAAGGTGGAGATATAATGGAAATTCTACTGGTTTAAAGTAGCGTATATGTTATATTATACTAGACGACGACCAACTAAGTGAGAGAAACTGAAATCTATATATTCAATGTTGTTACATAAAAGTAAACGTTAAGGGTTTGCATAACGTAAATGGAGTCTCGTTGGTGAAATACAATATAAATGGACAACATAAGCGGGCGGTTGAGTAGCTAGGCAAGACTTAGAGTGTAGGCAAGACATTATATTTTATTAAACGGTGCTTGTATAGTTTCGTAACCAACTATATTGCATCATAAGAATCTATAAATCGAGAATCACGTTGTTGAACTACCATTCGAAACAAAGTCACATAGTTTGGAAAAACAGAAACATAGGTTACGAGTCCAAACGTACAAACTTAGAAGCGAGGAAGAAATAGTTTGTTGCTAAGATGGGAACAGAAATGGATCAACGGTAGGAACAAATACAGAACATAACATCCAAATAATTTATGGTGCAAGAAGCTGAGGATTAAAGGTGGCGAACGCTTCAACAGCATACCTCTCACCCGCAGTACGGATACAACCTTCAGTAATGTGTTCGCAGAGGTGAAGCTTCTTTGTTGCATGAAGCTCGAGCAAGATGGAGTCTCGTTGGTGAAATACAATATAAATGGACAACATAAGCGGGCGGTTGAGTAGCTAGGCAAGACTTAGAGTGTAGGCAAGACATTATATTTTATTAAACGGTGCTTGTATAGTTTCGTAACCAACTATATTGCATCATAAGAATCTATAAATCGAGAATCACGTTGTTGAACTACCATTCGAAACAAAGTCACATAGTTTGGAAAAACAGAAACATAGGTTACGAGTCCAAACGTACAAACTTAGAAGCGAGGAAGAAATAGTTTGTTGCTAAGATGGGAACAGAAATGGATCAACGGTAGGAACAAATACAGAACATAACATCCAAATAATTTATGGTGCAAGAAGCTGAGGATTAAAGGTGGCGAACGCTTCAACAGCATACCTCTCACCCGCAGTACGGATACAACCTTCAGTAATGTGTTCGCAGAGGTGAAGCTTCTTTGTTGCATGAAGCTCGAGCAAGATGACTGACGCAACACATGATAAGCCTAGGTAAAGGAGGAAGTCTGTTAGCATTCAATAAATTTGGCCTGTAAAAAGTGACTAATGCAAGGGACGATGGTTAAGCGCAAGCATGTACTATACTACTCAGATGGTCAAGAAAAATAGTATGGAATAAAATCTGTACCATATCAGATTATGGACTTCAACATAAAATGAAACATTCTATGAAAATACTAGCGGAAGGTAGTAGGACCTAACCTGTAATTTCACATAGGAGATTGATGTCCAAACGCTCAACTGGCATACATTCTGTTAGTACTCCGGGCCTTGGATGTGGTCCACCATAGCGTTTCACCAGTTCCGGAAATATTACTGAGATTGGGTGTAATGCGTTCTCAACATTGGTCTCAGAGACACAAGCAGTGTTGCAGTCAAGGACATGTATGCACCACTGCTTTAAATCAATGGAAACACCAACCCAATGCTGGCCATCAATTTGGAAAGGGCAATATAGAACATCGATGTCAACACACCACCTACGAATGCTCGGAAGGGAGACACCACTGACGGTTGTGAAATTGAAAGCTGAACTGCAACCTGGATTCTGGGCCTGTCTGAACTCCCGAATAAGTGACCGTAAGAACACAGAGGGCAAGAATTCAAACCGGTGGCTGCCCTCTACCAAGTTGCGGTGGCGGATGAAGCTGACAACCATGTCAGCAGCCTGTTATAAATAGGTATGTCAGTCTGGGAACATATAACCAAAGATAGAGATACGTTCAGGCGGGGGAACAAACCTCAAAGTGAAGGGGGCGAGTTCCATGAAAAACATCCTTGAACACCACATTTGATATTGTGGCACCTTCCCCACCGTTGCAGTCACTATAAGAGAAATAATTCCTGATGAATATGGGCTATTGATAATCTCGTATATTGAACATGATGTGAGACTTACAATTGTGTTGCAGTTACATTCTGAAACGCCGCAACACGAAAAGCATTGAGGCCAACAAATGGTGAAAACCCTGACAAAAGTGTTCCTATCGGGTCATGTGTCGACGCCTGCGGAAGCTCAGCGTCCATTTGAACAATTTTCTCGACGGTTTGTTCTGTTTCAGCAATATTGAGCTTAGTTTTTTTCCCTCCATCAACGGGTGGCGTATATCTGTTCGCCCTTTTTCGCAGGCGGGTGCTCTTGCGTGGTATCGCGGGCAAACAAGTTGCAACGTCATCACCGTCTCCCTTAAACAAAGGAAAATGGTAATGTGAGTTTGGGGGGAACTACAACAAATAGTTGATGTAAGAAAATAGTGGATCATACTAATCCAACAAATACTACACTATAAGCACCGCAAATTATAAAATACCAGTTTACAAACAAACTTACGCCAGTCTCTTCCAGGTGCGTGAGTATCTGATTGGATGCTTCGCCAGCATGCTCAGACGGAACATCCACAGTTGTAGAGGACAGTATATGTCCTGTAGTGCTCACCTTCATCTTACGACGCAGCTGCGCTAACGAAATGTCCTCATCGTCACTTGCACTCTATATAAAAAAATGTATGTTATACCCCGTTTAGTATACTATACCACGCCCATCATATAGTATAGGACCGGTTTAATTAAAATTTACTGTCTGACTATTCAACACCAACCCTACCTGGTCTCCAAACTGAATGTCCTTGCTCGTTGATTGAAAGCTCTTTGAAAGAGCAGTCAATGGTGGTGCTTGCGGGGGTGCGGGGACATCACCGTCTCCAGTTCCTCCAACAGTACTATGTAAGGCGGGTTGAACGGAACATGTAGCAACAAACGGCAAAGGTGGGGAAGACGGCCCAACATTATGTTGATCCTGGTTAGACAAGTGCAAATAGGCGTAAACAAATGAAGTATTTAGCTTTATTTGATGCATTATAAAGATAGTAAAGTAATTTCAATGTGCCATATTGAATAGAACACCGAACTAACCATAATCATGTGATTGCGTCCTGGTTGTGTCCCACTGGCCAAACCTCCATCGACATGTTCTCCAAAGGTTGAACGGAGAGGGGGTGGTGACGTTTCTGGAATGGCCTCCATTCGGCTTGGAGGACACCGTTGTCCGTCTTCTTCCGGTTCTGTGGAGAAATGTGGAGACCAGGATCTGTCATCCTTCGTGTACCGCAGTAACATGTCTTTCAGTTGTTTAATTTCTTCAGACAATGAATTCTTCACGCCAGATAAAACTGTGTCGAAATGGGATTTCAAACTCCCAACCACTTGCAGCACACGTGCCTCAACATCTTCTGATGGGGCACCAGTAGAACCAGAGTGACCAACATGCGACTCAGGGACGGCTGTGTGGTATGGGGAGAAACTATCTGGTTGAAAGTTGCTTCCACGCGCGTTTTCATCAACTAAACCAACGTCGTCTCCTACTTCCTGCAATCTCTTTGCGTCTACTGCCTTCACACCCCCTGACCAACTGTTGTGCTCAAAAGGAAATTTGTTGTTGATGAGTGCAACCATGTGGGTTACCGTGACATCAGTAACTTCATCTCTAAACCCATCTATACTATGATTAGGACATAGAATAGACGTCACAGTTGCCTGCAGCATAACGAATACAAGATAAGTTTTAAACCGTAAAAATACAACTATTGAAGTTTTCAATTATTACTATACCTGGCCTTCAACTTCCAAGTTCCTACTCGTCACAACATTTATTTTCAAACTCCGAGAACACACTTCTTCAACGATGTCTTCAATCTGGACATCTTCCTCAAGCAGTACCCTATCAGCAGGGGATTCACAGATAATCTGTGGGCAGCAGCAAACTGTTACCAACACAATGGCATGTGCAAACCCTTGTATTGCTATTGTGTCGCTTGCATACTGCGCAGGTGACCGTCCCTTAACACTTCGGATCGTTAAAATAAAGGATTCTCGACCCCATGGATATTTTAGAAACCCATCCATATCGGCCAACATCTCAACCACCTCTGCTCTAATGTTTGTTGACCCACTGGTAGGGCATAAAATCCCTTCAACCAACAGCAAAAGTGCTAACCTCAATCTAGTTTCGTCGTCTTTGTACTTCTCCCGCATTGCCAGCCGTTTTATGATATCAGATGGAGTTATCTTATCATCACTGCCGAACAAAGATTTCCACACCGGTCCATCACAAGGGACAAGTTTCCCCTTTCCTTTGCCCTGCTTTTTAGGGTGGGCCACACGGCCTGTTGTAAGTGAGTTGGGCGGTGGGCAGTTACAGTTAAGGCCAGTAACTAACGCAAACTCCCCTATTCCATATCGAATTGGCTTCCCCGCAAGTAGCCACCACAGCTCATACTCTTTAGCCGTTACCAACTGACGGGACAATATTTGGTGACCAAACATGACAGAAAATGTATGATGGCCCATCTGTAGAAGTTGCCGAAATTGGGTCTCCACCAGCATCTCATTCTGCGCGTATGTGAGGCTGTCTTTGATAACTTGGATCCATCTTAGGTTGAAGTAGTTGTTGATACGCTTCCGACCCGTTGGTTCGAACCCCGTCTCAAATAGTCTCTCCGGTAAGCCTATCTCTTCCATCCTACATAGAAAAGCAACATGTTACGTTGGTTAGTCGTGGTTCACTTTACCATTTACTTGGGAACTTTACTAAAGAAAGACTATATCCTACTTGGAAACTATACTACACAACTACTATATCATAGTCACAACCCCAAACATACGGATACCGTATTTTACCAGACCAATTTACTAACAATTACAAACAGCAAACAATCGGTCACATAACAACTCCATAACAATTTCCTTACTATAACACATAGTATAGAGTAAATTAGTTACTACACCATACGCTTACATGATTCACAAGAACCACTCCATGGACGACATTACAGTACTAGTGCATGTCCAGATCCAACAAACATGAACTTATAGAAACGGTTTACAAAACATTCCACACCAACTGACCAAAATTTAAACAAAAAGTTCCCCTGTTCTGTAACCAAAACCTTATTTAGAAAGTAACTCACCTTCTTAGTCGGTGATTTCACGATGCAGCTGTGTCCAGTACTTGTTTGTGTCGCGCCCGTTCAGTCACCGCTGCCCTGTATGGTTGCGTCCGTCGTTCTCCAACACGTACCCACTTCACCAGCACCTCAGTGGTCGAGTTACAGTTTACAAAAGGCCATTGTTGATTATGCAACCCTCTGCTTTTATTTCTGTCGCTGAATTTAAACCCTAAAAATTTACCTCTTTCACTCCCGTTTTTTTTCTCTCCTTTTGTCTTTTTGTTTTCTCTAGAACATCATAGGTCTGCTACGTTTCCTATTCAATGCGCGTGGGGTAAATTGGTTCAAGGGTATTTTCGTCAAGCTGCTGCTGTAATATATATTATATCCTAGCCATGTATTTCTTATGGTTAGTCGGTGAATTTTAATATTTTTTTTGGTTATTAGATGCAAAAACTCTTTCTTTTTTCCTATTTTTGGTGAGATAAAGTACAGTGCGGCTTCCCTTGTACAGCTTTAAAGGTCGCTCTCTCTGTCCACACTGTCGACTTGCTGTTAAATCTCTCTCTTTTATTTATTTTCGGTATTAATAATAAAGTAAATATTTATTTTGACAACTTAAATGTTACTTAATCAATCAATTAAGATCTCTGCAAGTAGATTCGACATAATGCGTTTTTTAATTTCATCATTAATAAGTTAACAACTACCCATAATCGTGGTTTAGTTTATTTTTAAATCGAATTAATTCTTGCAGTTTTTGATAAAATGACTGGCCGAATAAGAAAAGAAAACCAGTTGACTATTGGACATGTCACTGTCTTATGTCCATTTTACACACGGAATATATATGTGTAAATCCTTTGAAACGCGTTTATACATTCATTCTGTCGTTGGTGATTACTGGTTACTGACTCATGATCGGTGATTCTTTATTCAGTCACCATTTAGCTCATGTTATTCGATTTCTTATTTGATTAGCTTTTTAATCAATAAATTATTATGGTTAGTTACCAGTGGGAAATCTGAAGCGCGATATACAGATCTGGCTTTGAACTGACGAGATCCAGATCCAACCTTTTAGTCCATAAAATATAAATAATATTTACATTATGGAAAGGGAAAAGACATTCACGTGTGGAAGTCACAAACTCATAGAGAAAAAACCTTCGGAGAACGGCTCTTCCGTTCTTTGATCGTGCTCGTCACAAAAAGGCAGGTCACGTACATACCCGAGAGCTAGCTATACGATGTTTATTAAACAAACCTAGCCAACGTTCTATTAAGAAAAAATTACTCCAAGAGACACTTTCTCGGTTTCTAATTACATAAATGAACACTTTATGCTGGAGACACACTTTCCGTGTGGGTAATGTCTTTTTTGTCCTTTAAACTAAATCAAAATTCGTTATCTTTCATTTCTCTGTTTTTTCAATCATGTTTCTCTTTTTTCAGTACAAGAGAGAGAGAAATGTTATACAAACACAAAAAAATTAATCAGTCTTGGATGTTCATTCTGATGGATCTCTCTTCTTAAGTTTTGTTAATCCATGCCCTAAAGCTTCATTTGCTAGCTCTATTAATGGAGAAACTCAATTTTCCATTGTTTATTTTCTCCATCTTCTTATCTTTCTCCTATGGTTTCTTACACAAAATAAAGTTTCTTGCTCCCAACAATCCAATTGCTTTTCATTAACTCAGAGTTTCACATACAAAAAAACCCAAAAATAAAGAACTAAACTTTATCGCACAAAATCGATCTGATTGATCTCATAACTTCAGGTCCATCCAACCATTGGGCAATAGAAAAGTAAATTGTTAAAGTCAGATCCAAGAATCGGAAGCCGACCTTCACGATTCTTCTTCGCATCGTGATCCGCCGAACATCACTAGCACACGAACCGTGTTCTCCACCGCAACAGAACATATTCCGACATGCAAAAAGAACTAGGCAATGCTTAATACTATTCTCTCCTGACCTTAACACCAACTTTCATGTCCACACCGCCCATAACAGCAGCCTCAACATCAATACCTCACTTTTTCTGATAGCCACATCCACATGTCCCATGTCCACAATAACACCATACACTCCTTGCAATCCCAGACAACTACATCCACAAACCCATGTCCACAACAACACCATCCACTCCTCGCAAATCCCAAACAACCACATCCACAAACCCCTGTCCACTGAAGAAACAGACACGATAGTGGTGTTGGCCGCATAAGAAACAACGATGGTGATGGCTCTCGGAAACCGGCGATGATGGTGGACGGGAGTGGCCGTTGAAGAAATGGAAATAGTGGTGGAATGTTAGTAAGGACTTTGATAGTTTACAAAGAAAAACAAATCTACAAAAAAATAAAACAGATCTAAATAAAGCAATAGTAAGAATAGAAATGAAGAAAGAGATGAGAAAAAGGGAAGAGGAAGAGATCAGAGAAGTTAAAGTTAAAAGAGAAAGATTGTAGAAGAAAAAGAAAGAAAATGAAGGAAAAATAAGAAGAAATGTAATAACTTTTTGTTAGAGAAAAAAAGAAGAAAAACTCTATTTCTCATGAACTCGCGTGAGGACACTTTGGTATAAAACACACATGGGTTTTAACAATTGTGTGCACCAAGTGAGATGTGTTCTTTTGTGTAGTAAAAAAAAAAAGAAAATTGTTGTCGTGTGTAACTCACTCTTCTATTGATCCAGGGAAAAATATCTAGCATTTTATGCTTTTGCATCTTTTGGGCCTGTAGCAGTGTGATTATAACCGAAGAACATCAGAAAATAAGGACTTGCTCTTAATGTCACTTAGTGTGGGCTCAAATATGGGCCTGACGTCCTCTTAAAGAAACCCATTGGAATTATATTATCCACAGAATATCCTCTTTCCAAATCTAAATCCTGTAAATCTAAGATAATTTATTACTTCGAGATGATACGATTAAATTAGATGACGTGGCATGACACAACACCTTCGATATCTCCCACCACCACCACCAACAATAAATAAAAGCCACAGTGAGCTCTCACACAGATTCAACCAAAAAGCCTCTCCCCAAAATCTCAAAACACCGATCCGTTTCTCCGGCGATAAACCGACGATCTAGATCCGATGGCGAAGGAACCAGTTCGTGTGCTCGTTACCGGTGCTGCAGGTAAACTTTTCAGATCCTGTAGTGTCCGATCTCCGGCTAGTCTAGCGAAACGCAAACCTATTGCTTAGTCTTGGTTAAATCGTCCGTATGCTTTATCGATTGATTAAACAGACGTAGTGGTTGAATCAGATCTGAGTGTATGAAATGTATTTACTTTGCTAAGGTTCGAAACACGACGAATAAACCGTGATTTTGATTTTTCGTGTATCTTGCTTTGCTTTGATAGCGTTCGTGCTGGTTGTGTTCATTGTTGACTAATTGGAGGGATTATTTTTTTTTATGAATTGGAAACGGTTTTGGTTGTAATTGGATATTATATGGTTTTTAGTTGGTGAATGTATGAGAGTATTGTAATGTGGCGCAGGACAAATTGGATACGCTCTTGTCCCTATGATTGCAAGAGGTATTATGCTAGGTGCTGACCAGCCAGTGATCCTCCACATGTTGGATATTCCCTTTGCTGCTGAAGCTCTCAACGGTGTCAAGATGGAGTTGATCGATGCTGCTTTCCCTCTCCTCAAAGGTAGCTACAGTTTCCCCCAAGCTGTGTTTTCATGTTTGCGATAAACATTTTTTAATGTGAATATTTGAACGTGTTTTATCAGGTGTTGTTGCTACAACTGATGTCGTTGAGGGATGTACTGGAGTCAACGTTGCTGTTATGGTTGGTGGATTCCCGAGGAAAGATGGAATGGAGAGGAAGGATGTCATGTCCAAGAATGTCTCCATTTACAAGTCCCAGGCTGCTGCGTTGGAGAAGCACGCCGCTCCTAACTGCAAGGTAATTAAGATCTGTTTGCCTTTTTTGTTTAAATCTGTTTCTTTTTTTTTTTTGGACACAGTGAGAATGAAGTCACTTCATCTAGCCTTTTGTTGTTCATTGGAGTGTAACACATGCTTCATTAGTCTCAATTGGGTTCTAGTTTATGACTCTCGTTTTGACTTTTTTTTTTTCAGGTTCTTGTTGTTGCAAACCCTGCAAACACCAACGCATTGATCCTGAAGGAATTTGCACCATCGATCCCCGAGAAGAACATCACTTGTTTGACAAGGCTTGACCACAACAGGGCCTTGGGTCAGATCTCCGAGAGGTTGAGCGTGCCCGTCTCTGATGTTAAGAACGTGATCATCTGGGGAAACCACTCATCCACACAGTACCCAGATGTCAACCACGCCAAGGTTCAGACATCATCTGGAGAGAAGCCTGTCCGCGAGTTCGTCAAGAACGATGAGTGGTTGAACGGAGAATTCATCACTACGGTTCAACAACGTGGAGCTGCAATCATCAAGGCGAGGAAGTTGTCGAGTGCACTTTCTGCTGCTAGCTCTGCATGTGACCACATCCGTGACTGGGTCCTTGGAACTCCAGAGGTTCATAACAAAACTCTTTTCCCATTATTCAGGGTGCGTTTATTAATTTTTGTAGCCGTTCTAACATGATCCATTCCTCAGGGTACATTTGTTTCCATGGGAGTATACTCGGATGGCTCTTACAACGTTCCATCAGGACTTATCTACTCCTTCCCTGTCACTTGTCGCAATGGAGAGTGGAGCATTGTCCAAGGTAATAAGACTAGCTTTTACAAACTCAAATACTCAAATTCTTATACTAATCTGAATTTGGTTTGATCAGGGCTTCCGATCGATGAAGTATCAAGGAAGAAGATGGATTTGACTGCAGAGGAGCTGAAGGAAGAGAAGGACTTGGCCTACTCATGCCTCTCTTAAACCAATACTCTTCTTCTTCTCAATCAGGTGTGAGATCAACAAAAGCTTTTAGCGCTTTGTCGAAATAAAGAGTGTGTTTAAAAGATCTCCAAACACTGTCCCTGAGCTGATATCCTTGTACTCTGTTTTTCTTTGTCTGATTTGGTTTACCATAGTAATAAAAAAAAACCCGGAAAATCGCATTTTAAACACCGAGAGTGTCATTTTCTATAACACTCACGTTTTTTTACTAGCACTTCAAACTTGCAAAGTGACATTTTTATCATAATAAACCTCCAACGACGTTTTTCAGTTCATAGACGACCGGTACATGTTAAAATAATGACGTATCGGTTTTTTTTCTTCTTAAAAATATAAAATAAAATAAAATACGTAAAAATACAGAAAAATTCGAATAAAATTGGAAAAAATTATAAAAAATTCAAAACAAAATTAAAATAATGAGAAAAAGACAAAAATAGCACTGAATCAAGTTTTTGTTCCCAAACTAGCACTCAAGGTCAAAAGTCACAAAAATAGCACTTAATGTTTTATCAAAAGTCACAAACTTAGGGTTTAGAGTTAAAGGGTGGGGTTTAGGATTTAGGGTTTAGGGTTTAGAGTTTAGAGTTTAGGGTTTAGGGTTTAGAGTTTAGGGTTTAGGGTTTAGGGTTTAGGGTTTAGGGTTTAGGGTTTAGGGTTTAGGGTTTAGAGTTTAGGGTTTAAGGTTTAGAGTTGAGAAATGAGGTTTTGGGGATAAGATTTCAAATTTTGAAAAATAAAAAAATTAAAATTTTCAAATGATAAACTTAGAAATGTGCTATTTTGGTCATTTTAGTTTTTGAGTGCTATTTTTGTGATATAAACTTAGAAATGTGCTATTTTGGAGATTTGCCCTAAAATAAATTCAAAATTCAAAAAACATAAATATTAAAATTTTAAATTTAAAAATAAAATAAAATTTAAAAATTCTAAAAATACAAAAATAAGATCTAAAATTAAAATGTCAAATTTAAAAACGAAAATAAAATTTTAAAAATTCTAAAATAAGATCTAAAATAATTTTAGAAAAACAATTTCAAATTTTTCTTTATTTATTTGTATTTATATATTTAGAGCATAAGAGTCTTTTACATCTTTAATGAAACATTTTTGGTAATTTTCTTTCTTAGAAAATCTTTTTAGGACAAAACTCAATATAATCTATTTGAGAGAATTATTAGCCCTGCGTGTGGCCACCATCAATTAATATGAGTGAAATTGGTGGCTCTCGAGATGCTTTCTGTGAAGTGTACTTATGCACTAGTCGGGCTATGTAAGGTGTCTGGATATTCAGATTATAAAAAAAAAGGTTTTTGATGGTAGCAAGTTTTGATATTGATGTTAGGAGTTTTCAAGGCTCCTAAGACAAATGATGTAGTATAAAAGATTGCCGAACCAATTATAAGAGATTTCAAAGCATTGAGAATGCAAGTACTCACTTAATCTAAGTGCAACCGGTGATTTAAAAGATTTCTAAACTAATGATTAATGCTAATGCAGTTGCAGAATAATAAAAGCTATAAATGAAGTAACTTTCTTGACTAAGGGAAAAGAGAACTAATGGGCATAGAGATTAGACCTTGGGTGATCAAGTTTCGAACTAAGGATGACAAACGATCAATCAAACTATCAACCTTAAACTTAGACACAGTTCTAAACAAACTCTATGTCTAGATGAGTGTTCATTTACTAACACATTTCAAACATCAAATGTCTTTGGTTGAATAATATGAAAACAATCATTACTAACAAGTCTAATGGCTATCTTAGCACCTATAACAACAAATGTCTTTGACAAAGTATGCTAAAAGCTTAGAAGAGTTGTCTCAGGCATTTCATCAAACACCTTTTGGGTGGAAAATGCCTAAAGATCAACTTTTGAGAGGCCAACTCAGAAGATGCATTATGAATACTCTACTAGCAAGGACTATTATGATCTACACTAAAACATCATAGCTCTAACATAATCATCCTTAATCTCCCTAGCCCATGAATTCAAAAGGTGATTACTCACTAATCTCCATGATTCCTCTTAAACCCATATTGGATTTCAGATTAATCATGTAGAGAAATACAGAGAATCGATATGAAAACAACAGGATTGCAATAACAAAAAATGATCAATTGAATCAAAGAGATGAACTTTCCAAGAGGTTTTTGGTGGTTTTCTTAAGATAAAAGATAATCTGCCTCCAATGGCTTACAAAAAGGTACTTAAACATAGGTTTAGCAAGTGTAAATCGTGCATAACAAATGACCAAAAAAGCCCTTTATTAATCATAAGTTCGACCAAATAATTGAAGCGCAGCGACCTCGGCACGTCGCTCCCGGCTTGTTTTTCGTGTCTCATCGACACAAACCCGAGCGACCTCGGGGTGTCGCTGTGGCGACCTCGGGGTGTCGCTGTGGCGACCTCGGGGTGTCGCTGTGGCGACCTCGCTCTGGAGCTGGAGCGACTTCGTGTCGTCGCTCTGGGAGGTTGCTTCGGGTCACTCCAAAATGATGAAATGGTGAGCGACCTCGTGAGGTCGCTCTGAGAGGTAGGGCACAGCGAGTTCATGGTGACGCTCCGGTAGGGTCGCTCCCATGCACTGCTCGTCCAATGATCACCTTTATCACCTCTTTTGAGCTCCAAATGCATTCAAATGTCTCCAAGAACTCCATTTGGTACTCCAATACCTAATAAAGACTCATGTATGCAAAATACAACATAAACATGGCTAAATCCTAGTCTATATGATCGAAATGCACATGGATGAATGGATAACACAATGGAAATATGCAAGATATCAACTCCCCCAAACTTGTTCGTTTACTTGTCCACAAGTGAACTTTCCAGAACTCATAGGGAGAGAGATTTGAAGGTGGGAGCTCATAGCCAAAAGAAAAACATCTAGCACTCAATTCAACATCTAAATCCAACATGAGCACACTCTCTTATTATACTCTAGCTTCTCTAGGTCGATCTCAACTCCTTTTGCCCTTACAATCATCATCAAACATCCACGCATTCAAATCGACCAACTCTCACATTCATTAAGCAATAAACATCAGGTGAATTCTTGCAAATGGTCAATTGGTCCAAATCATTTGGTTGGGTAAGGGAAAACTTTTTATTCAAGTGAGTCAAGAGGTTCAAGATACATGATCTTTAAGGTGGTTTACTCTCAAGACAAGTAGCCTTGGCATTGCACATAATATATCTAAGAAAAGGATCATCTCATGCATACAATGCTCAATCTCCATTGTTCTACCATTTTCTCAAACATACAAGTTACACAATCATTTCCCAATGTCAAACCCAACTCACATCTCTCACCAAAAGATCCTAAGAACATTTTTCACATAAAACTCTTTCTCTTTGAAATCTACAAGGGATTTTTTTTTCTTTCACAATTTTAAAACATTTCTTAGCTCCTAACAACTTTGGTAGCCCTTTTTTTTTTTTTTTTTTTTAATTTTATTTTATTTTTGGGGGCCAAGACTTTTCATAAACTTGAGCTAGATGTTTATTTACTTATCTCAATAAGACTATTCACTTAAACACATAGAGTCTATTCTTTTCCTTCAAACTTTTCATGCTCCCAAATCATAATCACAACAGTCACCCTCCAAGAATGAAGATCAAGCATTGTCGTTCCCGATACTCTCAACATTATGCACATGTAAAACTTTTTGAAAAAGGCCTCAATCATCAAAGAATGAAAGCTTAAAAGGAGGAAAAGGTTTTGGGAGTGGTCTACCACTCGAGTTTGTCAAAAAGATTGGCGTAGAGGATGTGACAACTCAAGTGTGTATAGCCATGACTCAGTACACAAGGGACCATGAGCAAGAAGCATTAAGTTCGTTCAGTTCAAATAAGGTTGTAGTTGGCTTCAAAGATTAAGTTTCAGCAACTAATGAGATCCAGGAAGATTTTTCAAGGCTCGAAACATACAAGGCATTTTGAGAGATGCAATAGCTATTCGAGCGCGAGGTAGAGTTCTTTACAAGACATTTTAAATCATTGCTCCCAATGCAAGTGAATGCAACCTATATGCTCTAGACTCTCCTAAAAATGCAAGTGATGTAATCTATATGATTTTTTTTTTATGCAAAAAAGTATGTATGTAAGACTCAATGCAAAATCATCAAAGCAAACATGATCAAATACTTGGTACCTCCCCCAAACTTAAGTTACACAGTCTATGTGTTGTCAAGTAGAGAGATATACCCAAAAGAAAGCTAATATGCAAAAAAAATGAAATGGTATGTACAAGGGAAAGTAATGAAGTACCTTCTACGGATAGTGAGTAGGGGTAGATGCCCCAACATCGTCGTCGTCAGGTGGGAATGTGGTGTAGTAACCACCTGGTGCTGAGCTGTAGCCTCCAAACCATGGTCCATGAACCCGGTCCTTTGCTCAAACCGGATCGATCAAGCACCTGCACACAACTTCAATTTTTTTTTTTTTTATAGAAATATGATGAAAATGAAAATACTAATGCAATATGTACAAGGATATACATGGGACTTCCTCCCAAATGAGCTTGTTTTAAGTCTCTAGCTTGACTTTGCCTCCCTTTAGATTAGGCCGGGGTAGGATCAGAAAGTGGAGTTGAAACCCCATCTTCCTCTGGTGCAGTCGCCATGTAGAGCTTAACCCTTTGCCCATTGACTGTGAAGTCTCTTCCATCAGTACTCCACAAAAATATTGCCACATATGGCCTAACCTCCTTGACCTTGAAAGGACCGGACCACCTTGACTTAAGCTTTCCTGAAAATAACTTCAGCCTAGAGTTGTAGAGAAGAACTTGATCTCCTTCTTTAAACTCTCTCTTCAGGATATTCTTGTCATGGAAAGATTTAGTCTTCTCCTTGTAGATCCTTGAGTTTTCAAAAGCATCAATTCTTATCTCATCAAGCTCATGTAGCTGTAGAAGTCTTTTCTCCTTGGCACTCTTGATGTCAAAGTTCAGCAACTTTACTGCCCATAGTGCCTTGTACTCAAGCTCCACTGGCAGATGGCAAGTTTTCCCGTACACTAGGTTGAAAGGTGTGGTCCCCAGAGGTGTCTTGTAAGCTATCTATAAGCCCAAAGCGCATCATCAAGCTTAATGAACCAATCCTTCCTTGTAATCCCCACAATCTTCTCCAAAATGAACTTGATCTCTCTGCTAGAAATCTCAACTTGACCACTTGTTTGAGGATGGTAAGGAGTTGCTACCTTGGGCTTTACACCGTTCTTCTTGAGAAGTCCCTCAAGCAGTTTGTTGATGAAATGAGAGCCTCCATCACTGATCACAACTCTTGGAACTCCAAACCTTGGAAAGATGATGCTCCTGAACATCTTGGTTACAACTCTAGCATCATTGGTGGGGCTTGCAATAACTTTCACCCATTTGGAGACATAATCAACAGCTACAAGGATGTATTTGTTGCCAAAGGATGATGGAAACAGTCCCATGAAGTCAATACCCCACACATCAAACACTTCAACTTCAAGGAATGGATTTTGAGGCATCTCATTCCTTTTGGTGATGTTCCCTCTCCTTTGGCATGAATCACACTTTGAAACAAAGTCTTGTGTATCCTTAAACATGTGTGGCCACCAGAATCCAGCTTGTAGCACCTTTGCAACAGTCTTGAATGTAGCAAAGTGGCATCCATAGGATGATCCATGACATTGTGTAAGGATCCCATCAATCTCCTCATTAGCAACCACTCTCCTATAAAGTTGATCCTTGCAGAGAATGTAGAGGTAGGGCTCATCCCAGTAGTACCTCTTCACATCCTTGTAGAACTTCTTCTTGGCATAGCCCACAAGATTCAAAGGTTCTTTTCCTGTGGATAGGTAGTTCACCAAATCATCATACCAAAGTTCTTTCTCTTCTGTTGCCTTAACTTCTTCAAGCTTTCTACCAGTCTCACAAACTGCCATCACTGCTCCAATAGCCATGATATGCTCCTCTGGAAGTCCTTCGTCAATAGGAATGCCACACTCCACTCTCAGCCTGGACAAGTGATCAGCTACACCATTCTCAACTCCTGGCTTGTCTTTGATCTCTAAATCAAACTCTTGAAGCAAAAGGATCCATCTCAAGAGCCTGGGTTTTGCATCCTTCTTGGCCAAAAGGTGTCTCAAAGCAGCATGATCTGTGTAGACAATGACTTTAGATCCCACCAAGTAGCTTCTGAACTTCTCAAAGGCAAAGACAATGGCTAGCATCTCCTTTTCTGTTGTGGCGTACCTCATATGAGCATCATTCAGGGTTTGGCTCGCGTAGTAGATCACATGGGTCTTGCCATCTTTCTTCTGCCCCAAAACAGCTCCCACAACATAGTCACTAGCATCACACATGATCTCAAAGGGGAGATCCCAATCAGGTGGCTGGACAATTGGAGCACTGATGAGTTCACCTTTCAGCTTCTTGAAGGCTTCTAGACATTCCACATCAAAGTTGAAAGTGGCTTCTTTGCACAGCAGCCTGGTCAATGGTCTAGTGATCATGGAGAAGTCCTTGATGAATTTTTTGTAGAACCCAGCATGACCAAGAAAACTTCTGATGTCTTTCACTGTCTTTGGTGGGGGCAAACCAACCATAACATCGATCTTAGCCTTATCCACCTCAATTCCCTTCTCTGAAATCTTGTGTCCCAGCACAATCCCTTCCTTAACCATGAAGTGACACTTCTCCCAATTAAGCACAAGGTTGGTGTCTTCACATCTCTGTAGGACCCTGCACAAATTTGACAAACAAGCAGAAAACGAAGATCCATAGACAGAGAAATCATCCATAAATACCTCCACAACATCCTCAATTAGATCAGAGAAGATTGACATCATGCGCTTTTGAAAGGTGGCTGGAGCATTACATAGACTAAATGGCATTCTTCGATATGCGAAGGTACCATAAGGACATGTGAATGCCGTTTTCTCTTGATCATTGGGATGTATGGGGATTTGGAAGAACCCTGAATATCCATCAAGAAAGCAATAAAATGGGTGATTTGCAAGTCTCTCAAGCATCTGATCAATAAATGGTAATGAAAAATGATCCTTTCTAGATGCAGAGTTTAGTTTTCGGTAATCAATGCACATTCTATGACATGTGATGGTTCTTGTTGGTATCAATTCATCCTTGTCATTTCTAATTACAGTGATACCACCTTTCTTTGGTACAACATGCACATGAGATACCCATTTAGAATCTGAAATAGGGTAAATAACACCAGTATCTAAGAGTTTAAGAATCTCTTTCTTTACAACATCCTTTAGGTTAGGATTTAACCTTCTTTGATGCTCCATAGAAGTCATTGATTCATCCTCAAGATGTATCCTATGCATGCACAAAGAGGGTGATATTCCTTTGATGTCATCAAGTGAGTAACCTATTGCTTTTCTAAATCTTTTAAGTATTTTCAAAAGTTCAGATAGCTCAGTTTTAGTAAGTTCACTACTCACAATGACATGATAAGTTTCATTAGGACCAAGGAATGCATAACTTACACCATGGGGGAGAGGTTTAAACTCCACTTTAGGCGCCTTAAGCTCGCTCCAGTCATCTTGCTGGGTGTCCTCTTGTTGAGTGACTGAGGCTTCTTGATGAACCACTTGTGGCAGCTCCTCATACTGATCCTTACTAACTAACCCTTTGTGTGAATCCAACATCATCCCATAGGCAGTACTCTCCAGG